>NW_026962918.1:0-26069 GCF_032445375.1 Bacillus rossius redtenbacheri
GAGATACGATTGGCCATTCTTGATTAGACGATGTGTCTATCTTGGATTGTCGAGGGCGCATTTATTTTCCAGACAAAATGGGGTATATACGTACGGAGATCAGATGATTTCCATCGACGTCTACCTTTTAGTTGCAAAGTTTATGCAAGGGGAACTCACCAGCTATAAGCTCGATGACGTAGCCAAGGAATGCCTGAAGCACGACGAGCGGAAAATACAAATGGACCCGGTGAAATTCAGGTTTATATTCAAAGATATAGCTCGAGGAATAATTCCAGAAGATTGTCATTGGCAAGAACACGACATAAGTCTACGTCGGGCGCTCCATTACAACGACATTGATGCGTTTGCTCGTAGTGAAGCTTTGGACAGCCTTACAATATTCTGATTTGATAGAGACCGTAAGCAGGGACCATTGCTTGTCCGCAGAAAGAATCCAAGCCACAAAAATATCTGAATACATGGGCGCTAAATTATTAAAAGATGCGCTTCTCGTAAGCAATCTCGTACTTTGCAAAAGTCCGAGCACACTGAATATTCGCACAGATGGAGGAGGTGTCCTGTTGGGCAAGGCCGACTCTGTTTTGCGTGGTGGAATGAAAAATACCTTTGCCGGGGGATTCAATTATAGCGATGGAAAAGATTTACACAAGTCTGTGGTGGTTGCTGATTACGCATATTATTATCCCGCGCTGATCCAGTGTCTCAATTTGAGTCACGAAACTACTTTGATAGTACCAGGCAAAATTGCGGGGATAATAATGGCATGTTTCCCCTTCAAAATACAGGTCCTTTGTGTACACAACGCATTCGGAAACGTCATCGAAAATGCCCCCATGCGATGCTGGCGACGCCAAGATAATAGAAGCGAGAGGATATATAAATGGTAGGTCACCAAATGCTACCGAGCTGTTTTCTGCAGAGGAAGCCGCCAATCATGAAAAAATTATTTTGCTAAATAAGCAAGAACATGGATTTTTGAGCCAACTGATGCTTCGGCAAAATAATTTACGAAACAAATGCAAAATATCTAGAAAGAATTTAGAAACCACACTCGAATTGATATCGGCCGAAAAAATAAGACGCCAAGATACACAATTCTTGGAGGAAGAAGACGAAGAGGAAGCCTACGGTTCTAGCGAAGATGATGAAATACTCGACGGAGAAGAAAATTATTCCCCATGGTTGGCTCCACAAGTCACCGATGTGCATTTGGCAATGGTTTCAAACAGAATCAAATCACTGCCTCCTCGAATTTTGAAAAAATTGACCGATTCGCAATTGAAAAAACTACGAGGATCAAGCTTTGGGAGAAAATGCACGTCTATTTTCGCAGCACCGCAACAGAAAACTAGAAAATTCTAGTATATACGGCCTGTTGGGTAGTAAGTCATCTCCCTTGTTCGGATTGAACGTAGCGGCCGCCGCCACGATGTTTGGAAGACGATACATTATAGAAACGGCAAAAGAAGCCACTCTTCGCGGTTACACGCCCATTCTAATAGATACAGACTCCGTCTTTATGTCGCCGGGCCCATCGAGTGAGCCGCACCAGAATGTTGGGGACGCCATCGCCCTAAAAAGTACCGGGCCTTGTATTAAATTATAAATTGTACGATAAAGTGTTGGTGATTAGAAAAAAAATATACATGGCAAAAGTGGGTGAGAAATTTATAAGTCGAGGAATAAATAAAAACGGTCCCGAATTGTGGAGCAATGTCCTACAGTCAGTCTTTGATGCCGTTACCCTCCGATGCCGGTAACATGTCCCTTCCTGCCGTCAGAAATAACCTATTTGACATGTACACCAAGACATACGAGTTGGCATTCAAAGATCCAACCCTACTACTATGCCAACAAAAAACACGATTTCGGGAAGAATATTGTTCCATGACGCCCACCGCATCTCTTCTTGCGTATTTGAATGAAAAGTATGGTATCGAAGACACAAACAGAGGTGGTCAAGTATTATCATAAATTTGTAGGTAATCCTAACAAGACTGTGTTTGCCCCCGACTTTGAGCTCGATACTGATCGGTCAAAATGGAACTTGTTCAAATTCTACGGCAAGATCGAAAAGCCCCTTTATCAACTGTACTCGTACGCGACATATTTGGAAGCTAAAATGTCTAGTGGAATACCTCTCGTTCTTTCGGTGAAACAATTTAGGGCGGCAAATCTAGGTGCATTTCTCGATGCGAGGAAGGTGTTTGTGTCGGTCAGAGCAAGTCCTTGGGTCAATTAATTAATGGTTGCATTTTTGACATAATTGGATAATAATGTGTCTTGTGATGTAATTTCGTTTAATTTTTGCTCTAACCCGGCGATTGTCGTGCTTTATATATCTGAGCGTCGTAGATATCGATTTGTGTCCCAATGCACGCTGTGCCAAGTTAAGGCTGCCCGTTTCTTGACTCAGGCGTGATGCGACGTAGTATCTGATCCAATGTAAGCCGAATCCCAGAGGGGGTACGCGAGAAAATAGATAAACGTACAGTTGCCGGAATCTGTAATGTAGCGTTGCCGGTACAACGTCCCACACCACGCCATCTCTAAATTCCTCCGGAATTGTCGCTACTTTGTATTTACTCAATAAGAAATTCACAAACTCTTCCAAGCGTGCATGATAAACGGGAAACCAATCTTCTGAATATTTTCTGGTTAACGTTACAGCTGTTTTTTTCATAGAAAGAGCCACCAGTACGGAATAATTTATTCTTGCCACCTCGCTAACACGCAACTGGGTTAGCGCGCAGAAATAAAGTGGTTCCAATCGCGCGTCGTTCGTGGCATTCGCTTGTAAATAACTCACGATCCTATCCATATCTGAAAAATCGGGAGTCGTTTGGTGTGCTGGCCTGACCGCGTCGAACATCACCGAGTCGATGACGATCGACGTGCCTTCGAATAGCTTAGTTTGCGTTTTGAGGGCCTTAAAAATTAATTTTGCAGATGCGGCTCTGGTATTTCTTCGGTTGCACAGCCAACGCAGAAATATTTTGGCTCGCACATTCGGATCGGGGAAATCCCATAAATTCAACACACCGATAGCTTTGAGCACGTATCTGGGTATCTTGTACGGCATTATCACACTACAGTTAAATTTACACCAGATTCTCCGAAGCACCTTTCGTTTAACGTCGTAGTCGTCGTGGCGGCATTGGATCGTGAAGCGAGCGGCCAGGGTAGAGATGTGATGGATATATTTCTCACTTTCACGTACGCCGACAGGGGGTTGTGGATATGAGCGTAAAGGTTTCTATCTATTACGAGCGAAGAGACCGCCAACCCTTGCAATATTAGCTTCAGACTGTCAACCGGTAGGAATTTACCAACAGTTAGCATTACCTCTCCCGGAGATGCAGTTGCGCGTATTATGTTTTGCAACGACAACTGTAGCAGCGGTGTATTGTTGGTTTCTGAAATGCTCAGTTGTTGCAGTCTGTATACTAGCATGGACGATTTGTCTCCGCTCGAGGGTACGGTCGATATAGCCGGAATTCCGGCCTGTCTGACGGCCGGGTTGATCATGAGAATGAGGCCATCATCTTCTGGAGCGGGGGGCGTATGTAACGGGCATGAATTCTCGCATTATGATTTCGTCGGCCTCGCTACGCACCCACGCCACCCAGCCATCGACCTTGCGCTCGTCCGCGGGAGTCAGAATTACGTTAAATGCGTCGGTGAAAATCGGACCATCCCTACGAACTCGTTCCAATACCCTCTCTATTTCGGCAGCCATGTTGCTGCTTCAACGAGAGCAAACGGTCGGTGCAGATACTTTCTGGTGCAAACTTCGGAATATATCGCGTTTTCTATAGCAAATCTTCCGTTTTTCGCGCAAAACATTAAGATCAATGTCAAGACAGTGACGATTATCAACATATCGATCCACATTTAATACCTGCGCCTTCGGCGGCGCCGGGTTCGCCTGTTTCGACGCGCTCGTCCGTTTGATTGAGAGCGGGACCTGGATCGTGATCTCGAGCGGGAACGCGAGCGGGAGCGGGAGCGGGAGCGAGACCGTTTTCGACGGTTGGTGGATCGCGAACGCGATCTTGATCTAGAATAAGATCTAGATCTACAAGTTCTACTTCCACCTCCCCCACTCCGACGAGGATCCAATTCTCTGTCCCCATCCATTTTGACAGTCTTAATAAAATAGAAAGAATAAAGTGTAACAAACAACATCTTTATTAACCGAATAAATTGTGTACAATCATGAATTTACATATTTTACCACGCCGCACAATAAACACTTGACCACGAGGGTGGGCATTTCATCTCCAGCTCTGGTCTGAACGAAATTGTCCTTTTTACGATCATCCCAGCGGTGCAAACATTTGGCCGTTTCCTCGACCAAAAGATGTGGGTCGGCTTCTTGTAATAGCGCAGCATCGAAATCGGGGGATATTCCGAAGGGTTGAATCCCAGTTGGTGTTTGAAGTACAATTTGAACACCGTCCAATAAATTGAACTCGTCCATCCACGACCCGCGTGATTTTATCTTGCAGAGTTTCGAGACGTGGATCGGAATCTTCTTTCCGGGCAGAGAGGCGGAGGGTTTTGCGCCGATCAAATTCTTAGTAGAAACCTCCATAGTTTGAACGTATCGGTAAATTGCAGCGGATATGAACCTGACGGATCGGCAAATTGAACTTTTATACCGGCATCGGATCGATAAGCGCTAAAGATATTGCCGAGATAAAGCATGATATTAATCGCGATAAAAAATAACAAGACGGCAGCCAAGATAAAATTAGCCAACACCGCAGCCATTATGACCTCACGAAGAGAAAATTTGGTAGCGATGTATATGCTTGGAGCCTTTACCATTAGAGATCCGTACGTGGATAATCTCGATAGTTCGTTCATGGTCGAGCCGAATTATAGAAGACTGGCTCAACTCGGATTGGACATCTTGGTGACGGAGGGGATTCCACGCTTGGTGCGCACCACCGGCATTCGCTTCGGTTCGTTTGTTTTGTATAGAAAAAAATACGTGCAATTGGGAGTTTTTGAGCATCTCGATCCGAAAGAGCTGCAATTTGGTGAAGGAATTTCACCTCATGCTACCCATTGATTCTCGGAGGGGTCGAAACCGAATAGATGTTCTTGACCATTAAAGATCGAAGATATGAGTTCGGTTTCTTTTTCGAACACGTATCTATTGCACCTGATCGGTATGCTGTTCTTCAACAATATCGCTTCTTTCGCTCCTGTGGATTCGACCACCGACCAGGACCTATATCTAAACTGTGCCAGGTCACCTACCAATGTTTCCGTTATCGGCGAGCTCTGGGTGGTGCTTCCCGTCGACAATTGAACAATGATCTGTCTCAGCACAAAGTTGCTGCCCGTCGTCTTGGGGATGGTAATGGTCTCCGCAGTGGTGGGCTCAAAATGAGGTGACCACACGACATTTACAGAATCGGTGCCGTAATTTCTGAGTGACAAGTTGGCTATGATTACGTTCTGCGAAACATCGATAATTATTCTCTCGCGTACATCTACTTCTCCCAAAAGTTGGCGTATCTTATACTCATTATAAGCCACGCCAAAGGTTCTGTCGTCTGCGAAAACGTACGATTTTCCCCGCGCAGGGAAAATTACTTGCGTTGTTGTCGTCGTGCTAGGTATTTTCATCAAGCTATCCGCATTTTCCTCCAACACTATGAATCCGGGTTGTAGAGTTGCGGTGGACGAAAACGAAGAGTTGGGGCGGGTGATGGCTCGCCACTGCACCCAATATGCAGCGTAATCGTTCACCCTCTGATCGGGTTCGTAAAAAGCTATGTTGGTCTTTTGAGTCCTCATGGAAAATCGGTAGTCGCTGCGATTCACACGTATGAAACCTATTAGGGGCATTACCTCAACACCGTCTCGGGCATTTTCCGCTAGGGGCGAGATCAGCGAACGCTCTCTACCTAGCAGACCAACTGCGCCGATCGCAAGTGTAGGATGTGAAATTATTGCTAATATTTTAGTCCAAGTTAGAGTTGTATTGTTTGGAAAACCCTCCGGGTCGAAAGGGAACAAATATCGTGTCAAATTTCCCGTTATGGTATTTAAGTAGCCGAAGAGTACAGCGCCAGAGTGGTACATATAACTCAAGTCCACATGAAGGCCATCCTCGGAAGGCGTGCTTCGGATGGGTAATCTGGCCTCTTTTGTTACCGTCTTGTAGCTATCGCTTTCAACCGCTTCGGAAGAGTCGCCCATGAAATAGTGCGCTAATATCCAGGGCCCCGCCATGTAAATCGAATTCGCCCCCGTTCGCGTCCAACCGATAGATAAAGAAGGGTTTGTTATTATAATATTTATAACGTCGATAGCCTTTAAGCGTGCCGCGTTGTCCATGTATTTGCGTCTGACCAAAAGGTAATAGGCTATTAAATATGGCACGGAAACAGAGAATTGATACCAATTAGTACCCCACGGAAACACGTTCGGGGCGAGAGGTAACAAAGTGGATATTTTCGCATGGAATCTTGTAATGAAGTCTTCGACTACCGAAACGGCCCGTGGCCGGTCTGCGTGATCTGGATTATGCACCGCGAACCATGCCGCCTGCACAAGAGCCGCTGTCATGTCACCCAACACGTTCGTATTTGTATCCCAGGTGCTGAACACACCCGTTGTTGTAGCGGGCAGAAGCGTGTAGTTTTGGACATTTGCCGATAGCGCACTAGATGTCGGGCAGCTGGCTCTCGCCTCAGCCAATCGCAAGCGAGATTTATACGTGGCGAGATCGTCGGGATCCGCTTCTATTACCGCAAGAGGAGGTGCCACTGGAATGCTACCGTCGTCTGTTCCGCCCTCGTCAACGCCGCTTTCGTTTGGATCGTAGTCATCCTCGTGTATCTTTTGATCATAAACAGCCACAAGCACAACGACCGCCAAAATGACTATGGCCGCTATCAGAATGCCAACAAAGAAATAAGTCGGGTACATGTTTCGTCTGAGAGGGGCGGAGCGAGCAAGATAAGATATGTCACATGGCAAATGTGGCACGTTAAAAGCATCTATTCGACCAACACGACCAAGTAATATGACCGATCTCGCTGCGGATGACCATATGTTTAGAGTAGAGGGCCAAGTGGTGGGCAAGATGATCGTCGACTATTCAGATACCTCCGGTTCAGAAGATGAGGAAGAAAAAGAAGCACCTGGCAAAACGCGTCTACCCGAAGATTTCATAGAATTTTGGTTATCCTTCGGTACGATTCCTCAGCGGGCCAGCATCAGAAATCTGGTTCTAAGATCGGCAGCAGCTGCACACGACGACGGTAATGTGATCGAATATACCGTGAAGCGACGCTGTTATTCTGGTCTCGCCGCCAAAATGTTGGATCAAACCGATTTCGGTTGGGGGCGTCGATTCGAGGATGTTCCCGATCATGATAATATGAGTGACTATCTGGAACGAGTTCAAATACAATTTAATCGAGGTGCCAAATTGAATGATTACTACTCTGAACAACCTCCGGGGGCAGTGTGCTGCTTCGTGACCGGGTCATATGAATCTTTGAGTGGCCAAAACAGATTCTATCATACTTTGTGCGCTATATTTTTTAGACATTTGGAACAACGTGTTTGGCAATGTGTCGGTGTATCGCTCTTCCAGAACAAATACAGCAAAATAACGCATGTACACTCTCCCATTAACATAGGCGAGACCACGTGGTGTGATTTGGTCGTCGTGGACGCAGACGAGTGGTTGGAGGAATTGTTGTATTCACCCTTCCATCCCATCCCTTGCGTTCGGAACGTTCATCCCGACAGGATAGAAAAACTCAAGAACGAATGTTGGTTTAGATTCTCCAGAAATGTTTGCTACATTAGCAACCGAACAATTCATAAAGCACTCGCCAGAGATTGTGTTTGGTGTAGAATTCTTTCGAGGATACGCACGGTTGGACGAGTTGTTGGTTAATTTTGTATAAGATTTTGTTTGTAATGTATATTTTTAAAATAAAAGAACTTGAAAAGTATTAAGAACTTGAAAATTCTTATTTTTCTAACATGTTTGATCAGGATCATGATCGACCTCAACCCACTCTCCACTACTTTGAAACCACAGCAGGCTCTGATAGATATCAAGAGGTAGAGTTTGCACTTTGTGATATAAATCTCATTCCTATGCGCAGATTCAGTTGCGTCATTCCGCGCATTGGTGGCTGCGTTTTTGTAACGAAAGCAAAGCCCAAGGAAGCAGTGATCACGGCTGTGGCAATGCGGAATTTTGAATTAAACAAAATTATATCTCTTAGGATTTATGAAATAGATTATGATGATGTATCAACAAATATGAACGAAATCGAATGGTACAGATGGAATAGAAAAAACGAAATTCCACAAGCATTCATACCCCGCGAAATCCGGCAGAGAAACAAATTATTTTGCACAGAAGTGCGGCTCGGTGGCGCACCTGCCGGTCGACCATCCGTGCCATACTTTCCTACAACCGTAGTCGATGACGTTTTGTACTGCGACCGGATCAGGCTGACGGCCACATTCGAAGAGCGAGGCAAAACGTTTGGCTGGTATGGAGACGAATTCCTGCTATTCGTAGATCCAGAACACGAAAAAGAGAAATCTACATTGGAAAAATTCACGACTGTTAGATCGGTACGAGTACCGAGGGGCATGCGATCGCATTCGACGCTGAATAGAATGGTTGATTATTTAGAATCCATCAGACCCAGGACGTGGGGTTGTCCGCCAATAGAAATGACAATGAGCGAGTGCACGGGGCACATTTCGGACTGGTTGTACAAGCGAGCCCCCTTATTACAATTAGGATCAGGTCAATCGAACAGCATCGTATCTACAGCCGTCGGAATGCTCTATCAGTATCATGGCACCTCTGATTAACGCGAATCGTTCGTTGAGCGATACCGCTGCACAGGTGCTAAACGATTCAGTTCCTAGAGATTTTTTTATCGTAGAAAATGGCGAGTTGAAGCATGGAAATTACCTAATGGTGTTGCTTAATATAATATGTCGAATGTTAGATTTCAGGACGGTGCTCGTACGCGCAGTGGACAACGTCCAAGTAGAACCCATCATTGTTTTGGGAGACTCCAACAATCCTCGATTGCACATATGGGTACCGGGTTTTGTTAGATACCTAACAGCGCCGGCACCACTCGTTACGCCAGAAATCAAAACTGCAAAATGCAATCGTAAATGGTTGATGGTGCGTGGCAAAAAAAGACGACAACTCCCCGATTGCGGTTTGAATGCAACCGACGGAAGAGTATACCATACCTCGGACATACTATGTCGCCTTTATGTTTTGGCAGACCACGTAGTCGGTCACATACAAAGAATTCACAAGAAAAATTACTTTGATCATTCGCGGAATAAATCCTCCACTTCCGCGTTGGACGCATGGTTCTCTGAGAACGTTCGTGTTAAAATAAGCGATGAACATAATAGAGAGAAATAACCCTCTGTTTTTTTCAAGATTAAAGTCTGATGTTGGCGAATCGGCCAGACCGTGGGCCGTGGACGGAGTTTGTTGTGTCGGAAAGAGTTCCTTGGGCCAACGTTATAAAATGGCAAAAACCAACCGATCCATTCACTCTATCGGACAAGATCTGCATCTGTCTGGATCGATGGGGTATACCTTCTCGTCGAGGTATATTCAACTCAAAAATTCAGAATATCTCTGGGATAGATGTTATTTCAACAATTTGCTTTGGGAAGCGATATGGCATGCGATAACAGCAACAGAACGAGAGCAATATGACGCAAATGAAGCCATTTCGGTTTATTCCAAGTGGCTGGATGCACCAACATTCTCCTACATGACAACGGAGTGTAATATCGTAATACTGGTGGTGAGCGACCCCCTAGCTGTCAGGCACCGCCTACGCATGCGTGATAGGGGCAATGATAGAGTAAGAAGCCATTCGCCAATTTACGTTTCCATACAGAATGGCATTTACAAAGAATTTTCTCGCATGTGGGTCAGGAATTGTTGTATGGTTAATGTGGATTGGTTTGAATCACTTAACCATTGTCAGAATACACTTTGCCAACTATTCAAAAAGTTTGCGCCAAAATTAAATGTGGTGAGTAGAATGTCCTATCCACCTCCCATGTTCAATCTACCACCCATAATAGAAGGCGAATCGAAGCGGATCATGACGCGAGAATCTGCAGTCCAAGAGAGAGTCAGACCCCTATACAATCGACTATTCTACCAACAAGCTCAAACGAACGAAAATTCTTCGCAATCGAGCGGATCGTCGGACAAAAACGACGACTCGGTTATGGATGACGACGCCTCGGTCCGTGACGACAAAGACTCCGCATAAGGCTCGTTTTTTTCATAAGATTCTTTACCACGATCCTCGCCGCAGTCTTCCTCCTCCTCCTCCACCTCCCGACCCACATCGTCTAACCGTGATTCCTTTTCACTACCAACCAGGACCTGCATGCAACCGTATCGGTAACAAACAGTGAAGGCGATGGGGGATCCCGATGGGTGGATTAAGTCGCTTATGGTCTTGGTGATGGGGTTGTGAACACTGAAGGATACGCGTCGGTTATGCGCCACATGAACAACGTCATGCCAAGTTAAGTGGGATAATGCCAGTCTTCTTAACCAATCGGTGCCGCCTTTTCGCTTTTCTGTGCAAATGATCCATGACATAATTTGTGAAGAAGTCATGTCCGTCATAATGGATTCCAATCCCGCTAATCTATTTCCCGATACTACAATGACCGGGAAAGCATACCCACACAACTCCACCAATGCGTGTTTTGTTTTTTTATCCTTTATCTCCATCACGCTTCGCGCCGACGCATGCGTCGGAGCTTTATAAGTTTGATCTTCCGTAGGTAGCACGGCAGAGTATTCTATCCTACGGTAATGATTTATAGTCGGCGTCTTGGATAGCGCCCGCTTCAGTAACACCGACATTATGGCAGATGCAGCAGAGGCCGAAAACTACTTCTCCAATTTGTTGGAAAACAGCCAGTTGATGAATGATGTGGTGGACGCGCTTTTGAAGGCCTCTTATATTATAAACAAAAAATTGAGGGACAAGGATCGCGATTGCGAAGAGTCGGTCGAACAAATGTCCAAAGAAACCAGAAGGAATTCCCAATATCGTAGCAGAGGAATTTATTTGATATGGCACGTCGGGTATTGGCTTGTGAATAAGACCGAACCTCAATCGTTGCGCGCGTGCAAGGCGGAGATCGGTTCCAAACGCAGGTTGGAAAATGATGAAAAATATCGCGAACAAATCACACCACGTCGAGATCTCTATACCAAATCGGTGTTTGAATACAAGAAGTGCGAAAAACCAGATTGGTCTTACGAGATGGTGGTGTCTCTAAAGAAGCATATGGCAACTCTTGTCAGATACTTGATAATGGCAATATTCCAATATAGCATATCTCTGCGTAAAGACTCGACAAAGTTAAATGATAAAAACTCGAGCGAAAGCGACGATGAAGCTGTTGTAAACCTCAACGATCTGAGTTTGGAAGAAGCGCTGCGTCGCGTGCGAAACTCTCCTCGAAATCACTGGAACGTGCGGCGAAAGCTTTATATTGCAATGTTGTTCGAGCTAGACATTCCTTTGGTGTTGATCGTATTCAAAGATATCGTGCGCCGCAAAGAGACTGCTCCTTACGCAGTAAAAGAACTTTTAAAGGTATGTATAGACAAAGTTTACGATTACACCGCCGTGCGAAGAAACGATCGTTCTTGTCTTATTTTGGAGGCGACCGCAAGATTGCAAGACAATATATACATGGATGTTTTGAAGTCGTTAATTTGGGCAGCCGAGTGCGAATTTTACAACCAGCCAGGTGCGAAAACTGTGCATCAAGAGTTCAACATGACGTTCCTGCATTTAAACCACTCGTCCGGAGGTTTCGGAAACTACCAGTTCGATCTACACCCCGCAGCGCTGTGTCACTTTCACAGGACGGCGCGGCATACTTCGTCCTTGCACTACTGGGCAACGGATAAGCACCAAACTTTCAATTTGGCCACACAAGTGACGGGAATTGGACAGGTTCATTACATTTACTTTGTGGATCGTCGCAAGAATCAACAGGTTATCTTTGATCTGACCTCTCTGGACAGTTATCCCTTTTCCTACGCCACATCGTGGGAGGAACGGTTAAAGATAGCGAAATCAATTTTTCCTCCAGACCGCGAAATTATAGTGGTGAAAAAATTGGATCCATTAGATGTGCAATTCTGTAAGTTCGATGATTTTGAAAGGGGCAGTAAAAATCCCAAGCGAAAAAGTGTTTACTACATAAAAACTGGCGGGTTGGGGTGTGGAACTTTCTTCGTTCACACCGTCGATGAAAACGACGGAGACGGGGGAGTCAAACACAAATCCGTCCGATGTCTCAGTCGGCGACATAAAAAGACCAAACCCGAAGATATGGAGCTCAGTGTCGCCGCACACCTCGGCTCGGACAGCGATGGAGTTAGCCAAAGTTCATCGGACGAAGAAGACGGACAAAGCAGCTCGGCGCTCAGCATCAGAGAAATCGACGAAGATTACCAACTCATCGAAGGCTTTTGAGCTGCTAGGATTACCCATCAAAAAACGCGAATCCGAAGGTTTCGAAAGAATTTCCACAAAGCGGACTCTTCTCGACAAAATCTATCTGGATGCCATAAACGACTGTGTGAAAACTCAAGAACATATTTTCGACGAACCGGCCAGGCCGATGGAGGAGGAAGGATCATCCGTCACAACTACGGGAATACCAGCACCCGCAGATCCAGAAACTCGTCAAGATAAGATCATTCCCGTATCTATTGTGCGTAGTTTTACTCAAACTCTTGTTGTTAGAAAGTGAATATTTTGTGACTTTTATGTTGTATGCCACTAATTATAATAATTAGCCTTCAAGTCATGCCACCGGGATCTCGTGAGCCTTTCCGGAATTCACTCCCACAGGAAGAAATAGAGTCCGACGACGAGGAAAATCCACAATATCTGGCCATACCACAGCCACCTTCATCTCGCATTTACACCACTTACGAAGATTTGTATAGTATGAGTTACCTTAACGAAGACGAAATACCGTATCTGTATTTTGCCAGATTGTGTGGTGGCCCGTACAGGAATCCTGAGCACAATCATCCCAGATCTCCAGGCGTGGATATATTTCTAGATCAAGATGCTTTGATAGAAAGTGGCAAAACCGTGCGCGTAAAGACTCGAACCATACTACGACTACCCGAAAATACCTTTGGAATTGTCACCAATAAACTAACAAATTTGAGAAATGGACTCCATGTGGCTAACACTGTAATAGATTGCGAATCAAACCCAATACTTGAATTGTTCATCGATAACAAAAACAGTGTAGATGTAGTAATACCCGCCCATTTCCCAATTGGACAAATTGTATTTGTACCCTTGATTGTACCCATCATAGAAGAAACAAGTAAAATTATACCAAATGTTCAGAGGATGCCAAATTGTAAACCTACAAAAATTAAGTTTGTATCTGTAGACGATAAAAAAGAATAAATATTTTTATGAAGTTTCTGATTACTTTATTATTCCCATTTCAAAGCCGGGTATACGCATGTGCACCGTGCGCAATCGCAAATTCACGAATTTGCGATTCTACATCATGTACGAACGCAAATTCGTGAATTTGCGATTGTGCACGATGTACTAACGCAAATTCGTGAATTTGCGATTCTACATCATGTACGAACGCAAATTCGTGAATTTGCGATTGTGCACGATGTACTAACGCAAATTCGTGAATTTGCGATTCTACATCATGTACGAACGCAAATTCGTGAATTTGCGATTGTGCACGATGTACTAACGCAAATTCGTGAATTTGCGATTCTACATCATGTACGAACGCAAATTCGTGAATTTGCGATTGTGCACGATGTACTAACGCAAATTCGTGAATTTGCGATTGTGCACGATGTACGAACGCAAATTCACGAATTTGCGATTGTGCACGATGTACGAACGCAAATTCGTGAATTTGCGATTTTACTTGATGTACGAACGCAAATTCATGAATTTGCGATTGTGCACGGTTTGTGGGCTAAAAATACTTACAGATTTCTTTTCATCCTTATCTAAATCGTCACCAATCATTAGACTCATATCATTGGGAGAAACCATCGACTAGTATCCGAACAGTATAAAGATGGAGCCGACTATAAAACGAATTAAATTAGATCGTCCCGAAATCGAATTCCTCACAGAAAAGACATGCGCTGTTATGTTAAAAAAAATGGAAACTTTTGCTTTAAAAGACAACAACAACATTCAGGGGGCATTCCGTGTTTTAAATTTGGTGTCAAAAAACTCGTACAACTTTAAAACCGACAATATGTCTATGGAAAAATTGAGACTTGGTTTCGGCGACACGGGACATTGTTGGGCGGTGGATCTCGCGGCAGAATACCACGTTCCGATGTGGTTCGATCTGGACTGTGAGGAATGTAAAACCACCACTGATGGGTGTGCCTCACCCATAAGCTCGGCTACGTTGAAATCGATATGTTCTACAATAGAATCGACGCTGAAAAAATTACTGGGACAAATATCTTCACCTTTGGTAACTCGAGGCTCAAACACATGCGGTATACATTTATATTACCCTGAGCGTTGTTCGCTCCCTGCTTATGGGAAATTATGCGAGGCAATTACGGTCGAATTGGAAAGTGCAAGCGACGGAATGTGCAGATTGCGAATAGATTCTCCCACAACATTATTACTACCGTTTGGTGCAAAGAGAGATTATCACCCCAATTTACCTACTCCGCTGTTGGGCAATCGGAATCCAGAGAGTTATTTCCAATCTAGCAGGTACCCATATTTTGAATTAGATTCCTACAGTTTCGAAGATAATAATGGATTGCCGATTGGGCAGATAACATACGAGGATGGAGCCTCGGTCAGAGTGACGGTGCCTCCAACTCTTGACATCAAGTACAAGTCCTTTAAAGATGCGACAATGGCCAATACGTTGGAAGCGGCATTTGAAAACGCCAACTCGTACGATGGACATGATCCGAGACTCGATAGGTGGATAAAATCTAGACAAGAGAAACGCGCGTCGCGCTCAGCAAAGGTAGCAAAAGGGGTTAATTTTGATCTCGATCAACCAGAAGATGATGATATCGTTCATTATGTCATGGCCCGCTGCTTTGCTCAAGCTATTGCACCTAAACAAGCGGTTGCCAATTTTCTGGAAAATCTCGACTTGGAAAACGGCGGTGTGTGGGCATATACGACCTCATCGCCACAGGTTGCGGCAAACACAACCGCGATGAACGGTATCGTAAGACCATGCATCGCGTTTCCGAATTGGCTTCGAAACAAGGACTGTGGAAATTACGCGACATCGCCATCATGCTGGCAAAGGTAGGTCTCGATCCACACGTCGGGTGCGATGCGATACGATGGGCTAAAGTATTGAAGCAAATGAAAAATTTTGACGAGCAACATTCCAGCTACATCTTCGAACAGAAAGTCTCTCTTTTCTGCACCAAGAGACAGGTTCGGGGGCGTATATTTGAAAAAGTAATGTTCGAATACTTGGACGAACACTGGATATTCGTTCATGATAGAGATCTCTATCATAGATATGCAGAATCGGTGGGGTTGTATCAGGAAATTAAACCATCGGAAATATTGAGCGGTGCGGGAGTGGTCTCGAGTATGATTTTCCACGAGTGCAAGCTTCTCGCTAAACAAGCTGAAAACGACGGACGCGGTATCAGGGCAATATTGGCCAAGTATCTGGAGGCCATGCCAAACTCTAGTGGTGGATTCAACGTGTATCGAGATTTTATTAATACTAAATTAGGAGTTTTTCATACACCAACCGGATTATATTGCGCGAAGACACCACTCCTCAGATTCACAACTGAAAAGAATTACTGTTTCTGTTCGGCCGACGACGAAAATGCTGCAGTTAACATTTTGGATCTACAGATTTACACGGAGGCTGCGGGGCTGTTGTGTTTCAAACAAGCAGAGTTGTTTTGTGCTTGGGTGTTACTGCCGGGCCTTAACGACCTTTCTGGGGCACAGTCGGCCTTTACAAACACGGAAATCGACTCGCTGGTAAAACTGGTGAAGAAATTCTTTCTTTTCAACGATCAAATTGGAAGGAGTAATTTCTACTACATGTACGAGACAATTTTACGAGCGAAACCCCATTTTGCCAGATGGCTGGCATTGACAAAGACGGTCAAGAATAATTGCGACAAATACAAAATAGACGATCTGGACATAACGTTCGATCAAATGTCTCGGGGCATTACAGATGCGCCTCTCGAACAAAACCTCCCTTTACCATCCGAAATGAGCGAAATGTTGGCAGTGATGGAACATCACATTATTGGATTTGATCAATCTACCGATTCGTGGATGTGCGCTACTGCTCTTCTGATGATGATGTTGGATTCGAGGGCACTAGTACCGCGACTACCATGGTCCCGTGAAGAAGATACACTACCAATATGTGAACGCACACTAGAAAATACACCGACGCATCTGCAAAATAAAGAGATCCTTTTTGGGTCCAAGACGGTTCCCGATCAGCTTTTACACGTTATGTATTCCATATCCCAGATGCTCAGATTCGACGGCCCTTCCGTCAAAGAATTTATGTGCGCTCTCACACAATTATACACACCTGGCGCAACTAGAAAAAGGATGTTGCTTTTGGTCGGCGGAACATCGGGTGGAAAGTCGACCTTCATGAGATGGCTCACCGAGATGAACGCTCCTTCCACGCACAGCACCGCCGCCACGCTCGGCTCGGCGGAGAACGGAAACAACGGTCCGCATCAACAATCGATAGATATGTGTTCCAAATATTTGGTTGTGTGCAACGAGGCAGCGTACATAGATGCTCCCATGCTGAAAATTATAACTGGTTCGGATATCTTGGAAAAGCGAGCCATGTACGCTCAAACACACACAAATTTAACCCCATTCGCATACGTAGTTGGTGTATCAAATCAACTACCAAGATTGGGCACGACAAATCGTCGAGCCCAAATCGCCGATGATGCCATTAGATCTAGGCTGGCTCTATTTGAATTGGTAGTGAAATTCTCTCCGTCATCATCAGGAAATACTCTCAGAGATTATGATTTAAGAACTGTGAAAAGGTGTAGTTTCGACGAAAGAGCTGCGCCTAGGCATTTGAGCAATTTGATATACGCTACGTTTAGGGACGAGACAATTATGATTCCTTCAGATTGGAGATCCCCCATTCTCGAACGCTTCATGATTCAAAACAACCCGCTCTATGCCCTTCTCGAATCAGCAGGAATAAAATTCGACCCATTTGGGTGCATACCGCTGAATGTTTTGAGGACAAAAGTAGAGTCTGTTTTGAACGACAAAAAATTCAGTGACAAATTCAAGGATTGGGCGAGTGTTAAATTGATGCTATTTGCGGCAGATAGCGGTCATTATACTCTGGACGATGCGCAAAAGACAGTGAGGGGGCTGCGCAATCACGACCCGAAGTCGTTGATGGCAAGGACGGCTGATATTTTGATAAATCACGTAGGCAAACTAATGGTGCCATCGCCGGATGAAGATATAACTTTCCTTGAAGTACAGCGGAAATTGTTTAGTGTTCTGAATCAAGACCCCTACCTTACAGCAACGGTATTTTCCGCAATAAAATTTAAATATGCAGATAACATTGCAAATGGGACGAAGTTTAGACTGGTACGTATGGTCAATTTAGATAACTTCACATCCACTTAATTTTTTTCTATCAGTTTTCGTTCGTACACGAATTTGCGTTCGTACATCATGCAGAATCGCAAATTCATGATTTTGCGTTCGTGCACCGTGCACAATCGCAAATTCGTGAATTTGCGTTCGTCCAACTTACCTGATCGCAAATTCGTGAATTTGCGTTCGTACATCATGCAGAATCGCAAATTCGTGAATTTGCGTTCGTACATCTTACCTCATCGCTAATTCACGAATTTCCGTTCGTACATCGTGCACAATCGCAAATTCATGAATTTGCGTTCGTACATCGTGCACAATCGCAAATTCGTGAATTTGCGTTCGTGCACGTTACCTGAGTTTGGGTGATTGGGTAGTGGAAGCAGGGTAGTGGAAGCAAAAAAAAACAATGTCTAATAACGTCTGTTTTATTTATACAAATATAGTTACAGCTAGTCACTTTCATATTCTTCACTTGCCGACTCCTCAAAGTCAGTATCATCATCGTCATCACTCGCACTCTCGATCATCCCCTCTAATAATTCTGGTTTGTGAGAGATAAATGCCAATCGCCCACCACTGAAACTACAAAGCTCCAGAAACGCTTTAGCAAGCCGTTCGCCGTGATCATGGCGACCCCGTTGATTACTCAAAGTTTTTAAAGTGAAAGAGAGTTGATTTGCAACAAACCCATTTTCCATAGTCATGAGATCAATCTTCTTTAACCCCACTTTACTCTGTTGCGTGTCATCGATGTGGTGTATGAAGAAAGCCAAAGGCGCGCAAAGAGATCCGTCCATCGACATGGCTAGTCGCGAGCTGTTCTTCATTGCCAGTATTTGACTGGCAACAACTCTGCCTATCACGCTGACTGGTGAATAGAGAACTTGTGGGTGTACACATTGTCCTTCCCGAGTCCAAAATTTAAATTTTGATAGGTCGGAAGTTTTGCTGCACACACCTTTTTGTCCGTGTTTGTTGGACAACTTGTGACCGACGCCCAAGGGTTTGTAATACTCATAATGTACGAATATTATTCCTAGCGGTTTCTGCCAATCGCTCCATATATTGCACTTTTCAAAAGAAGATGAGTCTTCGTAGCTGAGGATATAACGGTAGCGACCCTTTATTTCTACAGAATTCACCACTAACCTCGGTGAACCAATTATTTTTAAAGGTTCTGCGCAGTGGAGGGTCCCAAATATGATAGAACCGCAAACTTCTTGGTTTGTGGGGGAATATTCGATACCGTCGGGTAACTTTGTGATTTTCTTGCTACGAACCTCGTATTGAACTTTGGCTTGTAGCGTTATAGACACCAACTTCTTCGGCCCGGTTCTCGACAGTCTTTCGTCCAACACAATACCATCCTCATTGGTTCCTCCACCCACATCACCAAAGGCAGCCCACAAAATACAGTGATCTGCGAACGCGAAATTCTCATCCATTTTGTTTTCGCACTCGGAATTATTTTCCGCCAAGTGCAATTCGTAGTTTTTCTTCACGGTCGAGTTTGCAGGTAGTGGCCAATTGATTGTCACTCTTCCCAGTATGGTGTTTTCCGTGGTCTGACAATGTGTGCGCCAAGCGTGCCTCTGGCTTTGAGTGCAGAGCAGGTTAACCAGCCCAGTTGGATCCAAGGGTTTGGAACTTCTCGAACGATTAGCAGAACCCATTTCGACAGCGATAATCTTTCGTTTAGGCACCAACTTGGACAAAAAGCGGTCGTAAGCGTCGAGATCTGGAGAAGGAATTAAATCGCTCAATACAAATCCATCAATTTCCTTAGTTGGAATGAGCATTTTATCTTTGGATATATGATCAAACTTCTCTGATAAACCGGGAGGCACCACATCAGAATGGGACAATATGGCCTGGTGGGTATAGTCCCTCGGATTGCTGCTTTTTTGGTGGTTTGTAACACTAGTCTGTAGGTCTCCTTCTGCGGGGTGTGCAAGTGCACAATGATACCCGATTGTTCTTTCAAATGCAGCTTTCAACATGGGAGTTGTGAGTTCTGCAGAATGACCCTTGAGATTTGCCACGCTGACTGTTATTTTTACACCCTTTTGCGCAAAAGTCAGATTACTCATTCTAGTCACCAACGGCCCGCATAAAGTGAGGGGATGAGACGTCTCGAATGCGTCAGCCCATATTCTTTGATGTTCGTAAGGTGTTATGCAGAAATCAAAATGCGGGTCGAAGCGCATAACAGCGCCCCCTTTGGTAAGTATGTTGAGGAATTCGCTCCCAATCAACCTGAACGCGATTGTTGGCCACTTCTTTTTCAAACCCTCGAGAAAGGTGACATCTGTTTTTGCCCAACCAAAAGTTAACCAACCATCGATCGCAATCATACGACCTCCTTTGATTTTTTCTTTTTCGAGTCTCATTTTGATGTCGTCGACCACGGATACTGGATCCAGTCGGGGGGAGCTGATGGTCAGCATGGAAAATGTCAAATTTTCACCCGCACCTTTCATGTCTTTGTTCGTTACGGGGCATATAAATTTGTTTGCATCGGCGGGATAAAAAAGAGCGCTGGAATTCTTAGTTCTGTTATTGACGAACCGAGATATCGTGCTGCAGAGATGGTGGATTTTGTCCAATTTTTGACCGTCAACTGCCATGTAGATAGTTTTCGAGTCTTGGGCCATCGCTGCTGTGTTTTTGTTGGAAATTGCAAAGAACAATCCACCGGTCTCGAATCGGGTCCGTAGAAACTGTGCTATGTTATTTCTGCGCTTAATTCCTTTGCGCCACAAAACAAAATGAATAGCGCGTTCGAACAATTTACCAACCGTGATGAATGTCTTGTTTCCGGCACTGTCGATATCCGGAGCATCTTCGAGAGACTCGTCCCAAAATTCTGTGTATTTGCGCAGTACCAGATCTGCTTGCGGCGGGTCGTCGATCATGCAGTGACGGCTCATTTCAATCATTACACTGATGAAGTCGGAAGAATTTTCCTCCGAAGATGCCCCTTCGTTGGTGCGTTTGTATTTGGTCGGCTTCTCGTCTGAAGAGCCTGGACGATCAATGGAAATACCACCGGTCCGAGTGTATACAAGTGGTATGTCATTACCCACCTTTGGACGTAAAGTCAATTTATAAGATAGCTCCCTTTTGTTGGCGTACACGTGTCCTCCTCGGATGTTATTCGTCATGAACGTTGGTATCATTTGAACAACGCCCGAAACTATAATGGCACCATACATCTTCCTATCATCCGGACAACACCACACTCTTCTGATGGACTTGTCAACATCCGAACCCAAAAGAATCGGGATGAGCTTATGATTTACGGTGACTTCTCCGTATTTTTCAATGTCCGGTATTACTGCGCATGCAAAGTAATTTTTGCGTCTTTTAAATATGTCCGTCAAGAAGCCGTCCTCGGTTCGCCAAACATCGTAGCAGGGACAATCCCGCACGATGTATTTAGACAATAGAGCATCGTACTCTGTCGTTATGAAACTCACGAAGGTATCGCCCATTTCAGACGCACTGGTAAATCACAGATACAAACTACGAGTCCGACATGGCTGGTGACGAGGGGCAAACTCCTTTTCTTCAAACATCTACCAGTTTTTATATAGGCGACAGACCTCCGACCGAAGAATGGATTCACTACAAATTCTTAGCACCAATGAGAAGATACGGAAACAACAATCCTTGCCTCGTGGAAGATAAGTATGTCCCAATCGAAGCGGCGGTGAAGCGAGGCGATGCAGAATTATGGTGTCAATCATTCGCTAATCTATTGCATCAGATTGTCGAAATCGATAACCTCCCCCAAACAAGGACTTTTGGGGAAGAGGTAGAGTTACTCAGACAGCGTGCCAACAAAAATTTGATGCATGCGACTTCGGCAGGTGAGTTGACAAAGAGTCAGGCGGGATTGCTCTTGTCGTGCACCAGTTTTCTTGATCATATAAACGAACCAGCTTTGATGTTGAACCTTACAGACTCACACGTCACCAAGGCCATTCTGGCTTACGATCCAAATGGAGAACCTTTAAATTCTCTTCTGGAAAACCTGCACGCATTTGCGTGCTGTTTCGTGGGGTTTTCCAAAAAAGTCGAGAAGCAACACACGTTGGGTATGAGCATTTACTTTGTCGCGCAAGTTTTAATTCACGAATTAATTTCCATCTCACAATTCCCAAAGGGCGTTGATGGTAAAGCAATGTCTTTCCACACTCTGTTGTCTGCCCTGATGGACCTTCTCACCAGGAGGCCCGATTACGAGCTGGTTATCAACGGAGGTAAGCCCGAATGCGTGAATGCGTGGAACAGTGCAAAAAGAGAATTTCCTTGGTTGGCTAAAATAAATACGAGTGCGGATTTGGACATGTATTTCGACAAAACTAGCGATCTCAAAGTTCGTTACGAATCGATGTTTCCGAACATTCTGACATTTGGTATGTCGAACAAAGACAGAGTTGTCAAATTATACGAAATGTATTACAGAGAAATCATGAAAAGCCTACAGAACTTGGCCTTCAAACTGCCACCACCAGATGTTATATGGGAGGGTCTCTTGGTACCGATAGCCAGCTCTCTTCAGAATTCACCAATATTTGACGCCAACCATACGGGAGAAATAATCATGCGTCACATGGATATGAACCAATTGGAAGCATACGCCAACGATTTCGAAGCGCTTCAAAAGGACGTTCTAAACCCGTCGAAAGAGGTCTCTCTTGGTGAAGGCGTGGGGGATTTGGTGGAAAGCGAAATGATGGAGTTGTAGTGGTCGTATCAAGTGTGGGTTCAAACCCCATTTAGAAATCCATTTTGCTGAACGATCGCGCCTGTAGGCTTCCCTTGGAGGCGTTACTTTTCCTTCGAACGCCAGCGACATCAATTCCAGATTCCTGAGTTGCTGTTTGACTCGCTCGTACAACCAATAATCCAACTGTAATTTAAATTTTTCAAACTCCTCATTTGCAGCGTTTACGGATGGCGCCTCGGCGGAGGGATCGTCTGCTTGAGGAGACTCTGCAGCCAGCTTCTCGATACTCTCCAAATATTCGTCGCATCTTTCGGTACCCAAATACCACGTGCCCATCAAATAAATCTCAGAGTTAGCGGGTCTGCTCGTCAACGGCTTGGCCAACATTGTAGAAATGAAACACTTGTGTAGCAGATAAATTAAATATTGTGTCGGCTCGGTGAAACAGTCAAAAAGTTTTAACAGGAAAAACCCCCCACGTTTTAAGCATTGCAGTCCCAACAACGACTCGTGGCAAAACAATTTGAGATGCAGTGTTTCTTGGCGATCGCGATCCACTTCTGTGGCTACATCACCCATACAAACGTCAAATCCGCCAATTAAAAGTGCTCTGTCTAGACACTCTTCCCTGGTTTCATCAGACAAGATATCTCCATTTTTTGTCAAACATATGCCGGGATCCAGCAGCAAATTTTTATCCATCGTGATGACACCACCTGCCGATTCTAGACTTACACAAGTTACAAAAGGATCGCATCCGTGAGCGAATCTTGAGATGCGCAACGCCGAAGCGGCAAAGCCTCCGGGGGCAGCACCCAAATCCAGGAAATGAACACGCCGCCTTCGCGCATCTTCGGGCATCGCCCACCAGTTGGGGTTGGTTAGATTACCGCCGCTTAGGTAATCGAGTTCGTGGAACTTAAATTCGCACCTATTCACAACGGGGCGGAACCATGATTTTTCCAACTCTAGATTATTTGTCATGCCCCGCACATGTCGAAGTTCCGCAGATGTGTGTTTTCCAACTTGGGCCTGTTTCATTCTCAATTTGATGATATCGTCCAACATGACAGATCGATCCGAAGGAGCTCCACGATTCCGTCTAGATATTGTTCCTTCATTGAATATCATGCACAGGGCTCGCTCATCGTGGGGACTTGGCTGTTCGTCTTGTCCCAAAATCCCGTTGTCTTCAAACAATTCCAAGAGCGCAGCATCATCACACGTTTCTATATCCATACTTTTAGAAATTAACTAACTGGTAATGTGTATAGTAACTTACTCGTCGCCAACGATTAGACTGAGGGGCATCATGAGGGGCCTAGGTATTTTCAACCACCGTGACGTTATCGATTGTCCCGACAAAGATATCGGTAATCTTTACACCGAGCACGAGGACGGCGAACGTGACGAGCTGAAAGAATTGGAATCTAAGCATTCGAAAGGTATCACACATCTCCCAAAGACCAGATTCCTAACCTACCCCTCTATGGAAGAAGAGCTTAAAGCCATGCACAACTTATTTGATCCCCACAAAAAAACTGTGGCAATTGACGGTGCCTCGGCTTGCGGCAAAACGACCTTAGTCAACAAGTTCCCGTGGTGGAAGATAAATATGGTGTTGGGTGAATCGATGAGGTATTATAACCTCTCGCCAATCGTAGCTCACAGATACCTCTTTGAAGGCCTAATGGCCATGCAGTCCTCGAAAAATGTCGTTTTCGACCGCTCGCCAATATCTAATATTGCGTGGCAGATGGCCTATTACCTAATTACTCATTATCACGCGCCAGCCGAACCACATTGCTTTGCCAGCATTCACCCGGAATTGGAGCCGCACGGAGTCTGCCTGCAATATGTTCGCATGCATAATCTTGGCTCGGTGCTAGATTTTTTAAGAGAGGAAAAGCTCAACATTATCATTATTATCGATTCTGATGCAAACGAAATATTGAAAAGAATCGCCCAGCGGGACACGCCACGTGCCAAATTAAAAGCCTCGGTAAAGGAATACGCTCTGCACGTCGCACCCTACGCCTTTCTGGCAAATTCCCTTGACTTGCCATGCTTTGATCTGGCTTATTTCAGAATAAAATACGGCCTGACCACCGACAAAGTCTTTGAGAAACTACAAAATTTCCTTGAGCACGAGATCCGCAAAGTGATTGCTACAGACGAACCTTCAGTATATCCGCCATTCTGCAAATTTCAAGCAAACTCAAGGGTTAGGGACTTTGAGGATAATCTTCCCCTGGTACATCATCTTACGAATCGTTGAATGGATTCAAGAACGTGTGAAATGACAGAACAAGTTTTTTTTAGAGATCTCTCTACGCAAGCTAAAATCGAAGTTGTTGGTCAGGCAATTATGAATGCAGCATCTATATACGGGGTTAACAGAGCAGCAAATTCTGCCGGTGGTCAAATTTCATCAAACATTGGACGAAACCAGTCGAGCGCCGACATCAACCTCACCTGCAATACAGCTGAAACCCCGGTGCCGGATATAAAAATTTGTTCTATTAATCCACCGTCTAAATATTCAATTAATATAGCTGATCGAAATAGAACTGGCGTTACAAGTAACCGAGCATCGAATTCATCAGAAAGCCGGTCTCCATTAATTGGAATCAACAATGTAGCGAGCTCATTTGTTCGTCATAATACACCAGCAAATAACAACACTATTCAACCGAATCCTAGTTTTATTCGACGTGCAAACGATACCAGTCCATCTTATAATTCAATAGTGGTAGTTGAAGAAAAGGATTTGATTTCCTTTTACCAAGATGATTGCGAGTGCGATAATGCAAATTTAAACAAATGATAATACACTTTTTGGGTATTAATGTTTTTTTTTCGTTCGTACACAAATTCATGAATTTGCGTTCGTGCACCGTGCACAATCGCAAATTCACGAATTTGCGTTCGTACATGATGTAGAATCACAAATTCACGAATTTGCGTTCGTACATGATGTAGAATCACAAATTCACGAATTTGCGTTCGTGCACCGTGCACAATCGCAAATTCACGAATTTGCGTTCGTACATGATGTAGAATCACAAATTCATGAATTTGCGTTCATACATGTTACCTGATCGCAAATTCATGAATTTGCGTTCGTGCACCGTGCACAATCGCAAATTCACGAATTTGCGTTCGTACATGTTACCTGATCGCAAATTCATGAATTTGCGTTCGTGCACCGTGCACAATCGCAAATTCACGAATTTGCGTTCGTACATGATGTAGAATCACAAATTCATGAATTTGCGTTCATACATGTTACCTGATCGCAAATTCATGAATTTGCGTTCGTGCACCGTGCACAATCGCAAATTCACGAATTTGCGTTCGTACATGTTACCTGATCGCAAATTCATGAATTTGCGTTCGTGCACCGTGTACAATCGCAAATAAACGAATTTGCGTTCGTACATGATGTAGAATCACAAATTCATGAATTTGCGTTCGTACATGTTACCTGATCGCAAATTCATGAATTTGCGTTCGTGCACCGTGCACAATCGCAAATTCACGAATTTGCGTTCGTACATCAATTACACCATGATCATAGATATGGAAAA
>NW_026962919.1:0-22500 GCF_032445375.1 Bacillus rossius redtenbacheri
ACGGTGTGAAAGTCCAACACTAATCGGAAAATAACTTCACATCCTCTCTCAGTTTTAAAGAGACGCAGACTGGCATCCGCGAACTCTCACAATGAGCGGGAGACACACCGCACCTGCTGGTCAATTTTTGGCGCGGGCGAGACAATCCAGGGATGTCTACAAGCTCTGCCTCAGTAAACCAATGATGGCAGAAGTGTTTCCACACTCAGGAGATTCTTTTGAAAAGAACACTTCTTTGTTTTATAGAGAATTGGACCCTCAGACGGGTGTGGTCCGGGAATGGAATCCCATGGACCGCAATGTGCGTTCAAAATGTCGATGTTCATGTGTCCTGCAGTTCACACGACGACGCGCAGTTTGCAGCGCCCTTCATCGACCCACGAGCCAAGTGATCCACCGTTCAGGGTTGTCAGAATATTTTTTTCTCAGGCCTCGCGGTTTCCCGCAAGGCCTATCACATTGTTATCAAGACATCAATCCAGTAGTGCATTCTTTCACAACTTCATCTTATGGCTGTGACCTGCCCCGTAGAATATAATTCTCAGGGGGCCACGACCGACATGCACTACGCAGTAACCTGCCGCCCACAGGAAATCTGCGAGTTCTCACTACAGAAAAAAAAAACCATTGGCAAGCACAGTCTTACAAACAAGGGTTGGCAAAGCTAGCATTTGCTCCCTCGTCGCCTAAGACCATGGTCAAGCCCCGTCACGATCTCCCGCAGACGGTTTGGTTCCTTCAGCAAGGATAATCCTTCTACCAGCTCATCACCAGTGGACTGACAACATTTCTCCGACACTCAGGCTTTCCCTTTATTGTCAATTTTTTGTTCCAGCCAGAAGTGCGTTATTTCACTTTTTTATTTTCTCATGGCTGTGACCTGCCCCGTAGAATATAATTCTCAGGGCGCCACGACCAACATCCATACATATTTTTTTTTTTGTGCCACCGATGATGCGAAGGCACAAGAAAAGATCCACATTGGACCACCAGGCCACACCCTTGTTCCTCGGTCCCTGGCAACCTAGCAGGGTCGCCCTCCACTGCCTTAGAAATCCGCCTCGATTCCAATGTAAGGATTTCCAGGCAATGGAGAGTCGGGACCTATCGGGTCATAGGGCGCAAGGCCAGAGGCCACCTTCCGTTCAAATGTGATCCAGCCTCATTTTCTCCATGGCCGTTAATGATCCTTCCGCAGGTTCACCTACGGAAACCTTGTTACGACTTTTACTTCCTCTAAATGATCAAGTTTGGTCATCTTTCCAGCAACATCAGCGGCTCGCGAAGAGCCGTCGCGCACCGGTCTGAAGACCTCACTAAATCATTCAATCGGTAGTAGCGACGGGCGGTGTGTACAAAGGGCAGGGACGTAATCAACGCGAGCTTATGACTCGCGCTTACTGGGAATTCCTCGTTCATGGGGTACAATTGCAAGCCCCAATCCCTAGCACGAAGGAGGTTCAACGGGTTACCCGGCCCTTTCGGGCTAGGAGGACACGCTGATTCCTTCAGTGTAGCGCGCGTGCGGCCCAGAACATCTAAGGGCATCACAGACCTGTTATTGCTCAATCTCGTGCGGCTAGAAGCCGCCTGTCCCTCTAAGAAGATCATTTGTCGCCGGTAGCACGAAGGGATACCGGAAGCGACTAGTTAGCAGGCCAGAGTCTCGTTCGTTATCGGAATTAACCAGACAAATCGCTCCACCAACTAAGAACGGCCATGCACCACCACCCACCGAATCAAGAAAGAGCTCTCAATCTGTCAATCCTTCCGGTGTCCGGGCCTGGTGAGGTTTCCCGTGTTGAGTCAAATTAAGCCGCAGGCTCCACTCCTGGTGGTGCCCTTCCGTCAATTCCTTTAAGTTTCAGCTTTGCAACCATACTTCCCCCGGAACCCAAAAGCTTTGGTTTCCCGGAAGCTGCCCGCCGAGTCATCGGAGGAACTTCGGCGGATCGCTAGCTGGCATCGTTTATGGTTAGAACTAGGGCGGTATCTGATCGCCTTCGAACCTCTAACTTTCGTTCTTGATTAATGAAAACACACATGGCAAATGCTTTCGCTTAGGTTCGTCTTGCGACGATCCAAGAATTTCACCTCTAACGTCGCAATACGAATGCCCCCGTTTGTCCCTGTTAATCATTACCTCGGGTTCCGAAAACCAACAAAATAGAACCGAGGTCCTATTCCATTATTCCATGCACACAATATTCAGGCGAAACACTGCCTGCTTTGAGCACTCTAATTTGTTCAAAGTAAACGTGCCGGCCCACCTCGACACTCGGTGAAGAGCACCGCGGTAGGATTGCATCGGACCGCCGACGCGCGGGGCCCAAGCATGCACCCCGGGACGAAACACCCGCATCCAACCCGGCCTCCGCGAAGAGGTTACGAGAGGAGGGGCGAACGCCCGAGGGAAGGGGCTTGCCGCGGCCGACCGCATCCACCGGCAGGACGTCCGCACGGGCATGCCAGTTAGACACCGACGAACGGTGAACCGACAGCGTGGGACACAAGTCCAACTACGAGCTTTTTAACCGCAACAACTTTAATATACGCTATTGGAGCTGGAATTACCGCGGCTGCTGGCACCAGACTTGCCCTCCAATGGATACTCGTTAAAGGGTTTAAAGTGTTCTCATTATCCGATTACGGGGCCTCGGATGAGTCCCGTATCGTTATTTTTCGTCACTACCTCCCCGTGCCGGGAGTGGGTAATTTGCGCGCCTGCTGCCTTCCTTGGATGTGGTAGCCGTTTCTCAGGCTCCCTCTCCGGAATCGAACCCTGATTCCCCGTTACCCGTTACAACCATGGTAGGCGCAGAACCTACCATCGACAGTTGATAAGGCAGACATTTGAAAGATGCGTCGCCGGTACGGAGACCGTGCGATCAGCACAAAGTTATCCAGAGTCACCAAAGCAAACGGACGCAGACGAGCCACGCCGATTGGTTTTGATCTAATAAAAGCATCCCTCCCATTTCTGGTCGGGACTCAGTTCAGCATGTATTAGCTCTAGAATTACCACAGTTATCCAAGTCATGTGGTACGATCTAAGGAACCATAACTGATTTAATGAGCCATTCGCGGTTTCACCTTATTTTGGCTTGCACTTAGACATGCATGGCTTAATCTTTGAGACAAGCATATGACTACTGGCAGGATCAACCAGGGAGCTGCTAGCAGCTTTTTTTTTCGTTCGGAGGAACCTCCCGGGTCCGCAGAGCACCGGGTCCGAATCTTATGATGTACATTTTTTTTTCCTTCTGTATCAACAAGTACGGGGGCGACTTCCCAATATCGACACCCGCTTTGCAATTGCAAAGTCTTTCCTTCCATCTCTAATTAATTTTCCTAGGGAGTAGGCGAGGCCAAACTTCCAAGGCTTTCACTGGCGAATATATCGCGCTCTTAGAAACTCGCATGGTACTTGGCGAGTGGATTTCAAATTATATGATCGGTGCCCACATTCGGGCGCGGCCCACTGCGGGAGCAGACCGTTGGCCCGTGGGCTCGCTGTGAACTAATTTGCCCACTGGTCCGAAAAGTATTCATTTCTAAACACCTTTGGCCAGGGCTGAAGACCGCGACTAACCCCTTTGAAACTTGTCTCTCAGGGAGCTGCGATCCATCAAACATTTCATTGTTAACAGAGGGGAACCATTACTTGGTTAAGACGATAGGACACGCGTTCCCCACCATTTCGCATCCAATCGAATTGCCGCACAAGAGCTCGTTACCTGAGAAAGGTATAGCATTGGCTCGCAGCTAGTGTATTGCAGTTCAGACAGATAGGCCACTTTAGATAGTTCTTAGTGTTCACAGTTATCACCAAGACTAGACCCATATGGATTTAATTCTTCAAGGAGCAGCGGTCCACCAATAAGAGAGATGAAGACATGTTTTCGGATGGCCACAACGCCCCCTCGCCACCCAAATGTGCATGTTTTAAGTGTACATTGGGAGTCGACGGAACATCGGGAGTCCGCTTGCTTTCTCCGGATCAGCTGCCACCCCCCTGATCTACCAGATAGACAAGAACATGTCTTCTCCACCAATCTCATCCACCGAAGCTCCGATCATGGCTTCTTCTACCTTTATACTGATATACCCCCACGGAGCAACATGCGGGCAAGGGAACTCTTGCTACCCTTCAGTAAAGCAGGTATCTCTTATAGATGGTGACTGCACCTTGGCCAGGATTGAAGACCGCGACTAACCCCTTTGAAACTTGTCTCTCAGGGAGCTGCGATCCATCAAACATTTCATTGTTAACAGAGGGGAACCATTACTTGGTTAAGACGATAGGACACGCGTTCCCCACCATTTCGCATCCAATCGAATTGCCGCACAAGAGCTCGTTACCTAAGAAAGGTATAGCATTGGCTCGCAGCTAGTGTATTGCAGTTCAGACAGATAGGCCACTTTAGATAGTTCTTAGTGTTCACAGTTATCACCAAGACTAGACCCATATGGAATTAATTCTTCAAGGAGCAGCGGTCCACCAATAAGAGAGATGAAGACATGTTTTCGGATGGCCACAACGCCCCCTCGCCACCCAAATGTGCATGTTTCAAGTGTACATTGGGAGTCGACGGAACATCGGGAGTCCGCTTGCTTTCTCCGGATCAGCTGCCACCCCCCTGATCTACCAGATAGACAAGAACATGTCTTCTCCGCCAATCTCATCCACCGAAGCTCCGATCATGGCTTCTTCTACCTTTATACTGATATACCCCCACGGAGCAACATGCGGGCAAGGGAACTCTTGCTACCCTTCAGTAAAGCAGGTATCTCTTATAGATGGTGACTGCACCTTGGCCAGGATTGAAGACCGCGACTAACCCCTTTGAAACTTGTCTCTCAGGGAGCTGCGATCCATCAAACATTTCATTGTTAACAGAGGGGAACCATTACTTGGTTAAGACGACCGGACACGCGTTCCCCACCATTTCGCATCCAATCGAATCGCCGCACAAGAGCTCGTTACCTGAGAAAGGTATAGCATTGGCTCGCAGCTTGTGTATTGCAGTTCAGACAGATAGGCCACTTTAGATAGTTCTTCGTGTTCACAGTTAAGACCACGGCTAGACCCATATGGAATTAATTCTTCAAGGAGCAGCGGTACACCAAGCATTTCATTGTGTACTAGAAAGCACCTCTACCATGTAACAAACATACGACCACCAAATTTCTGCTTACTTCCCCCAGCGGATAGTATTTGCTAGTATCATCCACAAAGTAAATCAATTTTTTCAATGTACCGCTTCTTGGGGGAACTGGGCATGAATCAATCAAGCATTTTGAGGTAGCATGTCCGCTTCACCACTTCATCCACTTTCAGACCACTACAAGACCCATACTGAATTAATTCCTCAAGGAGCTGCAGTCCACAAAACATTTTACTGTGTACTAGAGGGCACCTCCACCATGTAACAGAAAACATACAACCTTCTTAATTTAATTCTGCATTGTTTCCCAGACGATTTGTTAGCCATACAACAGTACCATCCACAGTAATTCACCTCTTTGAAATCCAATGCATTGTAGAGAAACTGAGGTGGTAGCATTCAAACCGTTCTGTAATGTTAATTCTGCTTCATAGAAAGGTGCTACAGGTTCCACAATAATTAATTGGATATTTTTGCAATATATATAGGGCGAGAAAACTCGGGGGGACTCCCTTTTCATTTATGTACATATTCTTTCCATATTGCAAATAATTCCAATTTTTCCCGATTGCATGTCCCCCTAATATACCCAAAATGGGCCTATCGATGGGTTCACAAAGGTACCCAAAATATGAGATTTTGACTGAAAGAGGCTGGCTAACTTCCGGGAACATGATCATAGGAAATAGGTCAAAATCCCGAATCGCAGTTGTTTACGAACAACCACGAACGGAGACTTAAAATAACCTATAAGGCTGGAATTCATGGGGCCTGTATAACAGGCATTTACACAGACTCTCGGGAGGGAGGGCTCTGTGGCCGGGAGAATTTTCTGGCTCCCCGCCCGAAACTTTTCAGAGTCCCTAATGCCTGCTTGAATGTGAATAAGCAGAGCCCGGTAGCTGATATTTTGCCGGGGTGTGGAGGCCCCGGTCGCCGCCAAATTCCTCTGGTCACAGCTTGTGTTAATACACATGTTAATTTTACATGCAAACCACCAATGACAATTTTCCTCGGCCGCGGAGGCCTCGGTCGCCGCCAGAATTTTCTGGTTCCCGCTCAATATATTGCAGAGTCCTGCAGGCCTGCTTCTGTAGGAATATGCAGAGCCCGGTAGCTGATATTTTGCCGGGGTGAGGAGGCCTCGGTCGCCGCCAAATTCCTCTCATCCCAGCTTGTGTTAATACACATGTTAATTTTACATGCAAAACCACCAATTACCATTTCCTCGGCCGCGGAGGCCTCGGTCGCCGGGAGATTTTCCTGGCTCCCCGCTCAATATACTGCACAGTCCCGCAGGCCTGTCTCCAGTGGAATACACACAGTCCGAGAGCCGAAAATTTGCCGGGGTGTGGAGGCCTCGGTCGCCAACAGATTGCCATAGGCTCTGGCTGCAATATTTACCGTGTATTTTTTCCCTCCAGAGACACCACTACACCCTATATAACCCAAAATGGGCCTTGACGCGTGTACACGCGGAGCCCGAGCGCCGAGAGTTCTCCCGGCCGCGGAGGCCTCGGTCGCCGGGAGAATTTCAACGGCCCCTGCTCGAAATTTTTCTAAGTCCAGAATGCCTGCTTCTCCCAGCCTGTGTTAATACACATGTTAATTTAACATGTAAAATCACCAAGGACCATTTCCTCGGCCGCGGAGGCCTCGGTCACCGCCAGAATTTTCTGGCTGCCCGCTCCCCATGGGTAGACGCGCTGCCCAAGCGCCGAGAGTTCTCCCGGCCGCGGAGGCCTCGGTCGCCGGGAGAATTTCTCCGGCCCCTGCTCGAAATTTTTCAAAGTCCAGAATGCCTGCTTCTCCCAGCATGTGTTAATACACATGTTAATTTAACATGTAATATTACCAATGACCTTTTCCTCGGCCGCGGAGGCCTCGGTCGCCGCCAGAATTTTCTGGCTGCCCGCTCCCCATGGGTAGACGCGGAGCCCGAGCGCCGAGAGTTCTCCCGGCCGCGGAGGCCTCGGTCGCCGGGAGAATTTCTCCGGCCCCTGCTCGAAATTTTTCAAAGTCCAGAATGCCTAGTTCTCCCAGCCTGTGTTAATACACATGTTAATTTAACATGTAAAATTACCAAGGATTATTATCCCGGCCGCAGAGGCCTCGGTCGCCGCCAGAAATTTCTGGCTCCCCGCTCAATGTATTGCAGAGTCCCGCAGGCTTGCTTCTCCAAGCCTGTGTTAATACACATGTTAATTTAACATGTAAAATTACAGAGGATTATTTCCCCGGCCGCGGAGGCCTCGGTCGCCGCCAGAATTTTCTGGCTGCCCGCTCAATGTATTGCAGAGTCCCGCAGGCTTGCTTCTCCAAGCCTGTGTTAATACACATGTTAATTTAACATGCAAAATCACCAATGACAAATTCCTCGGCCGCGGAGGCCTCGATCGCCGGGAAAATGTTCTGGCTCCCTGCTCGAATTTTTTTTCTAAGTCCCGATTCGCTATTACAGGCTGGCGCACGGAGTCCGAGGGGCGTAAATATGCCGGGTAGTGGTGCCTTCCGTCGCCGAGACATTTTACAATTGCCTGGGAGCAGTATTTAACATGTTAATTTTTTCCCCTCGTGACACCACTACCCCCTATATAACGCAAAATGGGCCTTGCCAAGGGGGCGCGCAACGCCCGAGCGCGGGCGTTTTTCCCGGCCGCCGAGACCTCCATCGCCGGGAGAATGTCTTCAGCTATTTGCTAGATTTCCCGATTCGCCCCGCACGACAAACAACCACGAACGAGGTGGTTTTCGAGAGTTCTCCCGGCCGCGGAGGCCTCGGTCGCAGGGAGAATTTCCCTGGCCCCTGCTCGAAATTTTTCTAAGTCCAGAATGCCTGCATCTCCCAGCCTGTGTTAAAACACATGTTAATTTAACATGTAAAATTACCAATGACCATTTCCTCGGCCGCAGAGGCCTCGGTCGCAGCCAGAATTTTCTGGCTCCCTGCTCAATATATTGCAGAGTCCCGCATGCTTGCTTCTCCAAGCCTGTGTTAATACACATGTTAATTTAACATGTAAAATTACCGAGGATTATTTCCCCGGCCGCGGAGGCCTCGGTCGCCGCCAGAAATTTCTGGCTCCCCGCTCAATATATTGCAGCGACCCGCAGGCTTGCTTCTCCCAGCCTGTGTTAATACACATGTTAATTTAACATGTAAAATCACCAAGGACCATTTCCTCGGCCGCGGAGGCCTCGGTCGCCGCCAGAATTTTCTGGCTGCCCGCTCCCCATGTGTAGACGCGGAGCCCGAGCGCCGAGAGTTCTCCCGGCCGCGGAGGCCTCGTAGCCGGGAGAATTTCTCGGGCCCCTGCTCGAAATTTTTCTAAGTCCAGAATGCCTGCTTCTCCCAGCCTGTGTTAATACACATGTTAATTTAACATGTAATTTTACCAATGACCTTTTCCTCGGCCGCGGAGGCCTCGGTCGCCGCCAGAATTTTCTGGCTCCCGGCTCAATATATTACAGAGTCCCGCAGGCCTGTCTCCAGTGGAATACACACAGTCCGAGAGCCGAAAATTTGCCGGGGTGTGGAGGCCTCGGTCGCCAACAGATTGCCATAGGCTCTGGCTGCAATATTTACCGTGTATTTTTTCCCTCCAGAGACACCACTACCCCCTATAAAACCCAAAATAGGCCTTGCGGTGGGTACACGCAGAGCCCGAGCGCCGAAGTTCTCCCGGCCGCGGAGGCCTCGGTCGCCGGGAGAATTTCTCCGGCCCCTGCTCGAAATTTTTCAAAGTCCAGAATGCCTGCTTCTCCCAGCCTGTGTTAATACACATGTTAATTTAACATGTTAAATTATCGAGGATTATTTCCCCGGCCGTGGAGGCCTCGGTCGCCGCCAGAATTTTCTGGCTCCCCGCTCAATATATTGCAGAGTCCCGCAGGCTTGCTTCTCCCAGCCTGTGTTAATACACATGTTAATTTAACATGTAAAATCACCGAGGACCATTTCCTCGGCCGCGGAGGCCTCGGTCGCCGCCAGAATTTTCTGGCTCACCTCTCAATGTATTGCAGAGTCCCGCAGGCTTGGTTCTCCAAGCCTGTGTTAATACACATGTTAATTTAACATGTAAAATTACCGAGGATTATTTCCCCGGCCGCGGAGGCCTCGGTCGCCGCCAGAATTTTCTGGCTCCCCGCTCAATGTATTGCAGAGTCCCGCAGGCTTGGTTCTCCAAGCCTGTGTTAATACACATGTTAATTTAACATGTAAAATTACCGAGGATTATTTCCCCGGCCACGGAGGCCTCGGTCGCCGACAGAATTGTCTGGCTCCCTGCTCGAATTTTTTCTAAGTCCCGATTCGCTATTACAGGCTGGCGCACGGAGTCAGAGGGGCGGGAATTCGCCGGGTAGTGGTGCCTTCCGTCGCCGAGACATTTTTCTATTGCCTGGAAGCTGTATTTAACATGTTAATTTTTTCCCCCTCGGGACACCACTACCCCCTATATAACCCAACATGGGCCTTGCCGCGGGTACACGCGGAGCCCGAGCGCCGAGTGTTCTCCCGGCCGCGGAGGCCTCGGTCGCCGGGAGAATTTCTCCGGCCCCTGCTCGAAATTTTTCAAAGTCCAGAATGCCTGCTTCTCCCAGCCTGTGTTAATACACATGTTAATTTAACATGTTAAATTACCGAGGATTATTTCCCCGGCCGTGGAGGCCTCGGTCGCCGCCAGAATTTTCTGGCTCCCCGCTCAATATATTGCAGAGTCCCGCAGGCTTGCTTTTCCCAGCCTGTGTTAATACACATGTTAATTTAACATGTAAAATTACCAATGACCATTTCCTCGGCCGCAGAGGCCTCGGTCGCCGCCAGAATTTTCTGGCTCCCCGCTCAATGTATTGCAGAGTCCCGCAGGCATGCTTCTCCAAGCCTGTGTTAATACACATGTTAATTTAACATGTTAAATTACCGAGGATTATTTCCCCGGCCGTGGAGGCCTCGGTCGCCGCCAGAATTTTCTGGCTCCCCGCTCAATATATTGCAGAGTCCCGCAGGCTTGCTTTTCCCAGCCTGTGTTAATACACATGTTAATTTAACATGTAAAATCACCAAGGACCATTTCCTCGGCCGCGGAGGCCTCGGTCGCCGCCAGAATTTTCTGGCTTCCCGCTCCCCATGGGTAGACGCGGAGCCCGAGCGCCGAGAGTTCTCCCGGCCGCGGAGGCCTCGGTCGCCGGGAGAATTTCTCCGGCCCCTGCTCGAAATTTTTCAAAGTCTAGAATGCCTAGTTCTCCCAGCCTGTGTTAATACACATGTTAATTTAACATGTAAAATTACCAAGGATTATTATCCCGGCCGCAGAGGCCTCGGTCGCCGCCAGAAATTTCTGGCTCCCCGCTCAATGTATTGCAGCGTCCCGCAGGCTTGCTTCTCCAAGCCTGTGTTAATACACATGTTAATTTAACATGTAAAATTACAGAGGATTATTTCCCCGGCCGCGGAGGCCTCGGTCGCCGCCAGAATTTTCTGGCTGCCCGCTCAATGTATTGCAGAGTCCCGCAGGCTTGCTTCTCCAAGCCTGTGTTAATACACATGTTAATTTAACATGCAAAATCACCAATGACAAATTCCTCGGCCGCGGAGGCCTCGATCGCCGGGAAAATGTTCTGGCTCCCTGCTCGAATTTTTTTTCTAAGTCCCGATTCGCTATTACAGGCTGGCGCACGGAGTCCGAGGGGCGTAAATATGCCGGGTAGTGGTGCCTTCCGTCGCCGAGACATTTTACAATTGCCTGGGAGCAGTATTTAACATGTTAATTTTTTCCCCTCGGGACACCACTACCCCCTATATAACCCAAAATGGGCCTTGCCAAGGGGGCGCGCAACGCCCGAGCGCGGGCGTTTTTCCCGGCCGCCGAGGCCTCCATCGCCGGGAGAATGTCTTCAGCTATTTGCTAGATTTCCCGATTCGCCCCGCACGGCAAACAACCACGAACGAGGTGGTTTTCGAGAGTTCTCCCGGCCGCGGAGGCCTCGGTCGCCGGGAGAATTTCTCGGGCCCCTGCTCGAAATTTTTCTAAGTCCAGAATGCCTGCATCTCCCAGCCTGTGTTAAAACACATGTTAATTTAACATGTAAAATTACCAATGACCATTTCCTCGGCCGCAGAGGCCTCGGTCGCAGCCAGAATTTTCTGGCTCCCTGCTCAATATATTGCAGAGTCCCGCATGCTTGCTTCTCCCAGCCTGTGTTAATACACATGGTTATTTAACATGTAAAATTACCGAGGATTATTTCCCTGGCCGCAGAGGCCGCGGTCGCCGCCAGAATTTTCTGGCTCCCCGCTCAATGTATTGCAGAGTCCCGCAGGCTTGCTTCTCCAAGCCTGTGTTAATACACATGTTAATTTAACATGTAAAATTACCGAGGATTATTTCCCCGGCCGCGGAGGCCTCGGTCGCCGCCAGAATTTTCTGGCTCCCCGCTCAATATATTGCAGCGACCCGCAGGCTTGCTTCTCCCAGCCTGTGTTAATACACATGTTAATTTAACATGTAAAATTACCGAGGATTATTTCCCCGGCCGCGGAGGCTTCGGTCGCCGCCAGAATTTTCTGGCTCCCGGCTCAATATATTACAGAGTCCCGCAGGCCTGTCTCCAGTGGAATACACACAGTCCGAGAGCCGAAAATTTGCCGGGGTGTGGAGGCCTCGGTCGCCAACAGATTGCCATAGGCTCTGGCTGCAATATTTACCGTGTATTTTTTCCCTCCAGAGACACCACTACCCCCTATATAACCCAAAATGGGCCTTGCGGCGTGTACACGCGGAGCCCGAGCGCCGAAGTTCTCCCGGCCGCGGAGGCCTCGGTCGCCGGGAGAATTTCTCCGGCCCCTGCTCGAAATTTTTCAAAGTCCAGAATGCCTGCTTCTCCCAGCCTGTGTTAATACACATGTTAATTTAACATGTAAAATTACCGAGGATTATTTCCCCGGCCGCGGAGGCCTCGGTCGCCGCCAGAATTTTCTGGCTCCCCGCTCAATGTATTGCAGAGTCCCGCAGGCTTGCTTCTCCCAGCCTGTGTTAATACACATGTTAATTTAACATGTAAAATCATTGAGGACCATTTCCTCGGCCGCGGAGGCCTCGGTCGCCGCCAGAATTTTCTGGCTCCCCGCTCAATGTATTGCAGAGTCCCGCAGGCTTGCTTCTCCCAGCCTGTGTTAATACACATGTTAATTTAACATGTAAAATCAACAAGGACCATTTCCTCGGCCGCGGAGGCCTCGGTCGCCGCCAGAATTTTCTGGCTGCCCGCTCCCCATTGGTAGACGCGGAGCCCGAGCGCCGAGAGTTCTCCCGGCCGCGGAGGCCTCGGTCGCCGGGAGAATTTCTCCGGCCCCTGCTCGAAATTTTTCAAAGTCCAGAATGCCTGCTTCTCCCAGCATGTGTTAATACACATGTTAATTTAACATGTAATATTACCAATGACCTTTTCCTCGTCCGCGGAGGCCTCGGTCGCCGCCAGAATTTTCTGGCTGCCCGCTCCCCATGGGTAGACGCGCTGCCCGAGCGCCGAGATTTCTCCCGGCCGCGGAGGCCTCTGTCGCCGGGAGAATTTCTCTGGCCCCTGCTCGAAATTTTTCAAAGTCCAGAATGCCTAGTTCTCCCAGCCTGTGTTAATACACATGTTAATTTAACATGTAAAATTACCAAGGATTATTATCCCGGCCGCAGAGGCCTCGGTCGCCGCCAGAAATTTCTGGCTCCCCGCTCAATGTATTGCAGAGACCCGCAGGCTTGCTTCTCCAAGCCTGTGTTAATACACATGTTAATTTAACATGTAAAATTACCGAGGATTATTTCCCCGGCCGCGGAGGCCTCGATCGCCGCCAGAAATTTCTGGCTCCCCGCTCAATATATTGCAGCGACCCGCAGGCTTGCTTCTCCCAGCCTGTGTTAATACACATGTTAATTTAACATGTAAAATCACCAAGGACCATTTCCTCGGCCGCGGAGGCCTCGGTCGCCGCCAGAATTTTCTGGCTGCCCGCTCCCCATGTGTAGACGCGGAGCCCGAGCGCCGAGAGTTCTCCCGGCCGCGGAGGCCTCGGTCGCCGCCAGAATTTTCTGGCTCCCCGCTCAATGTATTGCAGAGTCCCGCAGGCTTGCTTCTCCAAGCCTGTGTTAATACACATGTTAATTTAACATGCAAAATCACCAATGACAATTTCCTCGGCCGCGGAGGCCTCCATCGCCGGGAGAATTTTCTGGCTCTCTGCTCGAATTTTTTCTAAGTCCCGATTCGCTATTACAGGCTGGCGCACGGAGTCCGAGGGGCGGAAATATGCCGGGTAGTGGTGCCTTCCGTCGCCGAGACATTTTACAATTGCCTGGGAGCAGTATTTAACATGTTAATTTTTTCCCCCTCGGGACACCACTACCCCCTATATAACCCAAAATGGGCCATGCAATGGGTGCCCACAACGCCCGAGCGCGGGCATTTTTCCCGGGCGCCGAGGCCTCGATCGCCGGGAGAATGTCTCCAGCTATTTGCATGATGTCCCGATTCGCCCCACAAGGCGAACAACCACGAACGAGGTGGTTTTCGTTCGTGGTTGTTTTCGTTCGTGGTTGTTTACTGTTCGTGGTTGTTTTCATTCGTGGTTGTTGTGCGTTCGTGGTTGTTGTCGTTCGGGGTTGTTTTCCGTTCGTGGTTGTTGTCGTTCGTGGTTGTTGTCGTTCGTGGTTGTTGTCGTTCGTGGTTGTTTTCCGTTCGTGGTTGTTTTACGTTCGTGGTTGTTTTCGAGGCAATTGGTACTTTGAAAATTTCAATCGGTTAGCTAGAAAAAATTCTCCCGGCGGTGATTGCCTTGATCGCCGGGAGAATTTTCTGGCTCCCCGATAAAATTTTTTCCAAGTCCCGATTCGCTCTTACTAGCTGGCGCACGGAGTCCGAGGGGCGGGAATTCGCCGGGTAGTGGTGTGTTCCGTCGCCGAGACATTTTCCTATTGCCTGGAAGCAGTATTTAACATGTTAATTTTTTCCCCCTCGGGACACCACTACCCCCTATATAACACAAAATGGGCCTTGCCGCGGGTACACCCGGAGCCCGAGCGCCGAGAGTTCTCCCGGCCGCAGAGGCCTCGGTCGCCGGGAGATTTTCTCCGGCCCCTGCTCGAAATTTTCCAAAGTCCAGAATGCCTGCTTCTCCCAGCCTGTGTTAATACACATGTTAATTTAACATGTAAAATCACCAAGGACCATTTCCTCGGCCGCGGAGGCCTCGGTCGCCGCCAGAATTTTCTGGCTGCCCGCTCCCCAAGGGTAGACGCGGAGCCCGAGCGCCGAGAGTTCTCCCGGCCGCGGAGGCCTCGGTCGCCGGGAGAATTTCTCCGGCCCCTGCTCGAAATTTTTCAAAGTCCAGAATGCCTGCTTCTCCCAGCATGTGTTAATACACATGTTAATTTAACATGTAATATTACCAATGACCTTTTCCTCGGCCGCGGAGGCCTCGGTCGCCGCCAGAATTTTCTGGCTGCCCGCTCCCCATGGGTAGACGCGGAGCCCGAGCGCCGAGAGTTCTCCCGGCCGCGGAGGCCTCGGTCGCCGGGAGAATTTCTCCGGCCCCTGCTCGAAATTTTTCAAAGTCCAGAATGCCTAGTTCTCCCAGCCTGTGTTAATACACATGTTAATTTAACATGTAAAATTACCAAGGATTATTATCCCGGCCGCAGAGGCCTCGGTCGCCGCCAGAAATTTCTGGCTCCCCGCTCAATGTATTGCAGAGTCCCGCAGGCTTGCTTCTCCAAGCCTGTGTTAATACACATGTTAATTTAACATGTAAAATTACAGAGGATTATTTCCCCGGCCGCGGAGGCCACGGTCGCCGCCAGAATTTTCTGGCTGCCCGCTCAATGTATTGCAGAGTCCCGCAGGCTTGCTTCTCCAAGCCTGTGTTAATACACATGTTAATTTAACATGCAAAATCACCAATGACAAATTCCTCGGCCGCGGAGGCCTCGATCGCCGGGAAAATGTTCTGGCTCCCTGCTCGAATTTTTTTTCTAAGTCCCGATTCGCTATTACAGGCTGGCGCACGGAGTCCGAGGGGCGTAAATATGCCGGGTAGTGGTGCCTTCCGTCGCCGAGACATTTTACAATTGCCTGGGAGCAGTATTTAACATGTTAATTTTTTCCCCTCGGGACACCACTACCCCCTATATAACCCAAAATGGGCCTTGCCAAGGGGGCGCGCAACGCCCGAGCGCGGGCGTTTTTCCCGGCCGCCGAGGCCTCCATCGCCGGGAGAATGTCTTCAGCTATTTGCTAGATTTCCCGATTCGCCCCGCACGGCAAACAACCACGAACGAGGTGGTTTTCGAGAGTTCTCCCGGCCGCAGAGGCCTCGGTCGCCGGGAGAATTTCTCGGGCCCCTGCTCGAAATTTTTCTAAGTCCAGAATGCCTGCATCTCCCAGCCTGTGTTAAAACACATGTTAATTTAACATGTAAAATTACCAATGACCATTTCCTCGGCCGCAGAGGCCTCGGTCGCAGCCAGAATTTTCTGGCTCCCTGCTCAATATATTGCAGAGTCCCGCATGCTTGCTTCTCCCAGCCTGTGTTAATACACATGGTTATTTAACATGTAAAATTACCGAGGATTATTTCCCTGGCCGCAGAGGCCGCGGTCGCCGCCAGAATTTTCTGGCTCCCCGCTCAATGTATTGCAGAGTCCCGCAGGCTTGCTTCTCCAAGCCTGTGTTAATACACATGTTAATTTAACATGTAAAATTACCGAGGATTATTTCCCCGGCCGCGGAGGCCTCGGTCGCCGCCAGAATTTTCTGGCTCCCCGCTCAATATATTGCAGCGACCCGCAGGCTTGCTTCTCCCAGCCTGTGTTAATACACATGTTAATTTAACATGTAAAATTACCGAGGATTATTTCCCCGGCCGCGGAGGCCTCGGTCGCCGCCAGAATTTTCTGGCTCCCGGCTCAATATATTACAGAGTCCCGCAGGCCTGTCTCCAGTGGAATACACACAGTCCGAGAGCCGAAAATTTGCCGGCGTGTGGAGGCCTCGGTCGCCAACAGATTGCCATAGGCTCTGGCTGCAATATTTACCGTGTATTTTTTCCCTCCAGAGACACCACTACCCCCTATATAACCCAAAATGGGCCTTGCGGCGGGTACACGCGGAGCCCGAGCGCCGAAGTTCTCCGCGGCCGCGGAGGCCTCGGTCGCCGGGAGAATTTCTCCGGCCCCTGCTCGAAATTTTTCAAAGTCCAGAATGCCTGCTTCTCCCAGCCTGTGTTAATACACATGTTAATTTAACATGTAAAATTACCGAGGATTATTTCCCCGGCCGCGGAGGCCTCGGTCGCCGCCAGAATTTTCTGGCTCCCCGCTCAATGTATTGCAGAGTCCCGCAGGCTTGCTTCTCCCAGCCTGTGTTAATACACATGATAATTTAACATGTAAAATCATTGAGGACCATTTCCTCGGCCGCGGAGGCCTCGGTCGCCGCCAGAATTTTCTGGCTCCCCGCTCAATGTATTGCAGAGTCCCGCAGGCTTGCTTCTCCCAGCCTGTGTTAATACACATGTTAATTTAACATGTAAAATCAACAAGGACCATTTCCTCGGCCGCGGAGGCCTCGGTCGCCGCCAGAATTTTCTGGCTGCCCGCTCCCCATTGGTAGACGCGGAGCCCGAGCGCCGAGAGTTCTCCCGGCCGCGGAGGCCTCGGTCGCCGGGAGAATTTCTCCGGCCCCTGCTCGAAATTTTTCAAAGTCCAGAATGCCTGCTTCTCCCAGCATGTGTTAATACACATGTTAATTTAACATGTAATATTACCAATGACCTTTTCCTCGGCCGCGGAGGCCTCGGTCGCCGCCAGAATTTTCTGGCTGCCCGCTCCCCATGGGTAGACGCGCTGCCCGAGCGCCGAGAGTTCTCCCGGCCGCGGAGGCCTCGGTCGCCGGGAGAATTTCTCCGGCCCCTGCTCGAAATTTTTCAAAGTCCAGAATGCCTAGTTCTCCCAGCCTGTGTTAATACACATGTTAATTTAACATGTAAAATTACCAAGGATTATTATCCCGGCCGCAGAGGCCTCGGTCGCCGCCAGAAATTTCTGGCTCCCCGCTCAATGTATTGCAGAGTCCCGCAGGCTTGCTTCTCCAAGCCTGTGTTAATACACATGTTAATTTAACATGTAAAATTACCGAGGATTATTTCCCCGGCCGCGGAGGCCTCGGTCGCCGCCAGAAATTTCTGGCTCCCCGCTCAATATATTGCAGCGACCCGCAGGCTTGCTTCTCCCAGCCTGTGTTAATACACATGTTAATTTAACATGTAAAATCACCAAGGACCATTTCCTCGGCCGCGGAGGCCTCGGTCGCCGCCAGAATTTTCTGGCTGCCCGCTCCCCATGTGTAGACGCGGAGCCCGAGCGCCGAGAGTTCTCCCGGCCGCGGAGGCCTCGGTCGCCGCCAGAATTTTCTGGCTCCCCGCTCAATGTATTGCAGAGTCCCGCAGGCTTGCTTCTCCAAGCCTGTGTTAATACACATGTTAATTTAACATGCAAAATCACCAATGACAATTTCCTCGGCCGCGGAGGCCTCCATCGCCGGGAGAATTTTCTGGCTCTCTGCTCGAATTTTTTCTAAGTCCCGATTCGCTATTACAGGCTGGCGCACGGAGTCCGAGGGGCGGAAATATGCCGGGTAGTGGTGCCTTCCGTCGCCGAGACATTTTACAATTGCCTGGGAGCAGTATTTAACATGTTAATTTTTTCCCCCTCGGGACACCACTACCCCCTATATAACCCAAAATGGGCCATGCAATGGGTGCCCACAACGCCCGAGCGCGGGCATTTTTCCCGGGCGCCGAGGCCTCGATCGCCGGGAGAATGTCTCCAGCTATTTGCATGATGTCCCGATTCGCCCCACAAGGCGAACAACCACGAACGAGGTGGTTTTCGTTCGTGGTTGTTTTCGTTCGTGGTTGTTTACCGTTCGTGGTTGTTTTCATTCGTGGTTGTTGTGCGTTCGTGGTTGTTGTCGTTCGGGGTTGTTTTCCGTTCGTGGTTGTTGTCGTTCGTGGTTGTTGTCGTTCGTGGTTGTTGTCGTTCGTGGTTGTTTTCCGTTCGTGGTTGTTTTTACGTTCGTGGTTGTTTTCGAGGCAATTGGTACTTTGAAAATTTCAATCGGTTAGCTAGAAAAAATTCTCCCGGCGGTGATTGCCTTGATCGCCGGGAGAATTTTCTGGCTCCCCGATAAAATTTTTTCCAAGTCCCGATTCGCTCTTACAAGCTGGCGCACGGAGTCCGAGGGGCGGGAATTCGCCGGGTAGTGGTGCGTTCCGTCGCCGAGACATTTTCCTATTGCCTGGAAGCAGTATTTAACATGTTAATTTTTTTCCCCCTCGGGGACACCACTACCCCCTATATAACACAAAATGGGCCTTGCCGCGGGTACACCCGGAGCCCGAGCGCCGAGAGTTCTCCCGGCCGCAGAGGCCTCGGTCGCCGGGAGAATTTCTCCGGCCCCTGCTCGAAATTTTCCAAAGTCCAGAATGCCTGCTTCTCCCAGCCTGTGTTAATACACATGTTAATTTAACATGTAAAATTACCAAGGACCATTTCCTCGGCCGCGGAGGCCTCGGTCGCCGCCAGAATTTTCTGGCTGCCCGCTCCCCATGGGTAGACGCGGAGCCCGAGCGCCGAGAGTTCTCCCGGCCGCGGAGGCCTCGGTCGCCGGGAGAATTTCTCCGGCCCCTGCTCGAAATTTTTCAAAGTCCAGAATGCCTGCTTCTCCCAGCATGTGTTAATACACATGTTAATTTAACATGTAATATTACCAATGACCTTTTCCTCGGCCGCGGAGGCCTCGGTCGCCGCCAGAATTTTCTGGCTGCCCGCTCCCCATGGGTAGACGCGGAGCCCGAGCGCCGAGAGTTCTCCCGGCCGCGGAGGCCTCGGTCGCCGGGAGAATTTCTCCGGCCCCTGCTCGAAATTTTTCAAAGTCCAGAATGCCTAGTTCTCCCAGCCTGTGTTAATACACATGTTAATTTAACATGTAAAATTAACAAGGATTATTATCCCGGCCGCAGAGGCCTCGGTCGCCGCCAGAAATTTCTGGCTCCCCGCTCAATGTATTGCAGAGTCCCGCAGGCTTGCTTCTCCAAGCCTGTGTTAATACACATGTTAATTTAACATGTAAAATTACAGAGGATTATTTCCCCGGCCGCGGAGGCCTCGGTCGCCGCCAGAATTTTCTGGCTGGCCCGCTCAATGTATTGCAGAGTCCCGCAGGCTTGCTTCTCCAAGCCTGTGTTAATACACATGTTAATGTAACATGCAAAATCACCAATGACAAATTCCTCGGCCGCGGAGGCCTCGATCGCCGGGAAAATGTTCTGGCTCCCTGCTCGAATTTTTTTTCTAAGTCCCGATTCGCTATTACAGGCTGGCGCACGGAGTCCGAGGGGCGTAAATATGCCGGGTAGTGGTGCCTTCCGTCGCCGAGACATTTTACAATTGCCTGGGAGCAGTATTTAACATGTTAATTTTTTCCCCTCGGGACACCACTACCCCCTATATAACCCAAAATGGGCCTTGCCAAGGGGGCGCGCAACGCCCGAGCGCGGGCGTTTTTCCCGGCCCGCCGAGGCCTCCATCGCCGGGAGAATGTCTTCAGCTATTTGCTAGATTTCCCGATTCGCCCCGCACGGCAAACAACCACGAACGAGGTGGTTTTCGAGAGTTCTTCCGGCCGCGGAGGCCTCGGCCGCCGGGAGAATTTCTCCGGCCCCTGTTCGAAATTTTTCTAAGACCAGAATGCCTGCATCTCCCAGCCTGTGTTAATACACATGTTAATTTAACATGTAAAATCACCAAGGACCATTTCCTCGGCCGCGGAGGCCTCGGTCGCCGCCAGAATTTTCTGGCTGCCCGCTCCCCATGGGTAGACGCGGAGCCCGAGCGCCGAGAGTTCTCCCGGCCGCGGAGGCCTCGGTCGCCGGGAGAATTTCTGCGGCCCCTGCTCGAAATTTTTCAAAGTCCAGAATGCCTGCTTCTCCCAGCATGTGTTAATACACATGTTAATTTAACATGTAATATTACCAATGACCTTTTCCTCGGCCGCGGAGGCCTCGGTCGCCGCCAGAATTTTCTGGCTGCCCGCTCCCCATGGGTAGACGCGGAGCCCGAGCGCCGAGAGTTCTCCCGGCCGCGGAGGCCTCGGTCGCCGGGAGAATTTCTCCGGCCCCTGCTCGAAATTTTTCAAAGTCCAGAATGCCTGCTTCTCCCAGCATGTGTTAATACACATGTTAATTTAACATGTAAAATTACCAAGGATTATTATCCCGGCCGTCGGGAGGGCCTCGGTCGCCGCCAGAATTTTCTGGCTCCCCGCTCAATATATTGCAGAGTCCCGCAGGCTTGCTTCTCCCAGCCAGTGTTAATACACATGTTAATTTAACATGTAAAATCACCGATGACCATTTCCTCGGGCCGCGGAGGTCTCGGTCACCGCCAGAATTTTCTGGCTCCCTGCTCGAATTTTTTCTAAGTCCCGATTCGCCTATTATAGGCTGGCGCACGGATTCCGAGGGGCGGGAATTCGCCGGGTAGTGGTGCCTTCCGTCGCCGAGACATTTCTCTATTGCCTGGAAGCTGTATTTAACATGTTAATTTTTACCCCTCGGGACACCACTACCCCCTATATAACCCAAAATGGACCTTGCCGCGGGTACACGCGGAGCCCGAGCGCCGAGAGTTCTCCCGGCCGCGGAGGCCTCGGTCGCCGCCAGAATTTTTCTGGCTCCCCGCTCAATGTATTGCAGAGTCCCGCAGGCTTGCTTCTCCAAGCCTGTGTTAATACACATGTTAATTTAACATGCAAATCACCAATGACAATTTCCTCGGCCGCGGAGGCCTCCATCGCCGGGAGAATTTTCTGGCTCTCTGCTCGAATTTTTTCTAAGTCCCGATTCGCTATTACAGGCTGGCGCACGGAGTCCGAGGGGCGGAAATATGCCGGGTAGTGGTGCCTTCCGTCGCCGAGACATTTCTCTATTGCCTGGAAGCTGTATTTAACATGTTAATTTTTTCCCCTCGGGACACCACTACCCCCTATATAACCCAAAATGGGCCTTGCCATGGGTGCGCGCAACGCCCAAACGCGCGCGTTTTTCCGGCCGCCGAGGGCCTCGATCGCCGGAGAATGTCCTCCAGCTATTTGCTTGATTTCCCGATTCGCCCCGCACGGCAAACAACCACGAACGAAAACAACCACGAATAGAGCAAAATTGCTATTTTCTCAAGAACTTCTGTGTGGACGTGGCTGCTGCTTCTGCCACAGCTTCTCGGAAGGAAAATACGTCATTACTGATCCAAGCTAATATATTTTTACTGAATATATTAAAAAAAAAAAAAAAGTTAAAAAAAAAAAAACACTGTTTCTATGGAAAACAAAATTTCAAAATAGAAAATAAATTTGAATTAAAAATATTTTAAGATTAATTAATAAATATAAATTAATATTAGTATATATAAAAAAATTATTTTATTTAACATAATTTAAATGGGGTGCTTCTTAAGATATTATCCACATGATAATCCTCATACTCACATATGGCAATAAAATATTTATAATAATATACACCATTCATCCCACACTTTTTTTATTGATAAAATAATTTTTTTTATATAAAATATTTAAAATTAAAATTTTTTTAAAAAAAATTTACACTATTGTGGACTTGAACTGACTTACCTCAGAGAACTAATATTTAAAATTATTAAAAAAAACCAATGACCTAACCTGACCTAACCAAACCCAACCTAACTTAACCTAACCTTACCTAACCTAACCTAACCTAACCTAACCTTGCCTGAGAGTAAAAAAAATTAAAAAATTATTAAATACAATGACCTGACCTAACCTAACCTAACCTAACCTAACCTAACCTAACCTAACCTAACCTAATATTGCCTGAGAGGGGAATTTTTTTTAAATAATTAAATACAATGACCTAACCTAACCTAACCTAACCTAACCTAATATTGCCTGAGAGGGGAATTTTTTTTAAATAATTAAATACAATGACCTAACCTAACCTAACCTAACCTAACCTAATATTGCCTGAGAGGGGAAATTTTTTTAAATAATTAAATACAATGACCTTACCTAACCTAAACTTACCTAATCTAACCTAACCTAATATTGCCTGAGAGGGGAATTTTTTTTAAATAATCAAATACAATGACCTAACCTAACCTAACTTAACCCTAACCTTGCCTAAAAGTAAAAAAAAAATTAAAAATTATTAAATACAATGACCTGACCTAACCTAACCTAACCTAACCTAACC
>NW_026962920.1:0-144797 GCF_032445375.1 Bacillus rossius redtenbacheri
ATTTTGTTATTAATTTATTTTATTATTAAATATTTTTTCTGTATTTATATGATAACAAAGAAACGTGAGATGGTTTTCTCCGTGTGCTCCCTATTATTTTTGTCAATATTATGATGGATTTCTCCGTGTACTCCTGATTATTCCTGTGGTTTCTTCAAGTGCTTCTGTCTATGATGAGAAACCGCTCTGCATGACGGATTTTTTACCTAATGAGTCATGACGTGTTATTTAGAGTTACATTTAATTCGAGAATATCTGTTACTAAATCAGCACTTGCAATTTTTTTTTACCAGGTGGAAATAAAAATTAAGCAACCATTACTCAGTCAAATAATATGTCGTGAGACATCTGTGGAGCACTAACATGTAAGACGAACTTCCTTCTCCTTGATGTCTAGCGAAGCCATCCTTGTTTTGCGATCGTTAGTGAGCTTCCTGCATACCACATAAAACAACTAAATAAATTATGACTCAACACAACACGTGGCGACATCTCATGATAATAATCGATACCACATGTAACAATTTCTTTTGAATGAGGTAACTTAATTCTTGCAGATGAAATATTAAAAATTATATTTAAGTAATGTATCTAATTTAATTAATTCAGTTTGCATCTGACCATAGTCTCAGTAACTAATATGAATCCTGATTCGGTGACTGTTCCTGTATCGAAAGGACACAGGTGTAAGTTTTGCAGCACAGAATTTATCTTGAGAAAGAATGGAAGACAACACGAGAAGAATGACTGTGATAAAAATCCACTACGTAATATGATAAGATGTGTTCGATGTAGCAAGTCGTTTACGCGGAGAGAGAGCTTAAAAAGACATGACAGAACTTGTAACGCCAAGCCTGTGTACAAGCTAGAGGACAACGATGGTTCTACTAGACTAAGGAAGAGTGATCTGCATTACGACAATAATTTTCCTTGTATTGGGAGAGATTATGATCGCGGCTCTTCCGATCTCGATAAAGAACTTAAATTGAAGGACGATTATGATTTATGGAAGAATGAAGCCAATGGAAGAATCTTTAACGTGAAAAGTGAGAATACATTCCAGCCGAATTCAAGTAGATCTTTCCTACTTTGTAAAAATGATGGACTCCTAAAAAGGAAGCATAAAGACGATGAAGACGCTTCGACCTCATCGACATCGAATTCTTACAGTAATCTGGGTGAAGATGATGCCTTCTACGGTGATTGCTACAGCGACTCTGCGGCTGTTGACAAAGGTATAGACTGTGATGATGCAACTAAAGCAGGCAAGATCGAAGACTGTGGTGGTGTCCTGAGACCGAAACGATGGAAACATCGTGATATATTAAATAAATCGGATCAAGCTTGTGATGATCATTGTCTCGATAATGAAAGTTACCCTGAGGATGCTGTTAAAACGGAAGACACCAGAGAAAATAATATTTATAATAATCAAACAAGTAAGATGGTGGTAGAAGAGACTGATTACACTTCATGGAACGATCCAAACATATTGGTTGACCGGCTAAGACTTCTACATGACTCGATTTGTGCAGGAAACTATTCGTGCATCAAAGAAATATCATTCATACTCAAAGAACTGAGGAAAGCTGGCTACATACAATAATGGCTTGTTTTACTTGTATTTGTATAATGTAAAGAAATAAATAATTGCAATTATAAAAATTTAATGTTTTTTTTTCTTGCATTCAGATTTCTAACTAAGACTAAGTTCTCGTAACTTGTGCTTCCAAATGTGCTTTCTTTTCGTTGATGGTGCTTCCTTTTCGTTGTCGGTGCTTCCGAATGTGCTGCCTTTTCGTTGGCGGTGCTGCCTTTTCGTTGTCGGTGCTTCCAAATGTGCTGCCTTTTCTTTGGCGGTGCTGACTTTTCGTTGTCGGTGCTACCAAATGTGCTGGCTTTTCATTGATGGTGCTGCCTTTTCGATGACGGTGCTTCCAAAATGTGCTACCTTTTCGTTGTCGGTGCTTCCAAAAATGCTGCCTTTTCGTTGATGGTGCTTTCAAATGTGCTGCCTTTTCGTTGACGGTGCTTTCAAATGCGCTGCCTTTTCGTTGACGGTGCTGCCTTTTCTTTGTCGGTGCTTCCAAATGTGCTGCCTTTCCGTGGTCGGTGCTTCCAAATGTGGTGCCTTTTTCGATGCCGGTGCTGCCTTTTCGTTGTCGGTGCTTCCTAATGTGCTGCCTTTTCGTTGTCGGTGCTTCAAAATGTGCTGCCTTTTCGTTGGCGGTGCTTCCTTTTCGTTGTCGGTGCTTCCAAATGTGTTTCCTTTTCGATGCCAGTGCTGCCTTTTCGTTGTCGGTGCTTCCAAATGTGCTGCCTTTTCGTTGACGGTGCTTCCAAATGTGCTTCCTTTTCGATGCCGGTGCTGCCTTTTCGTTGTCGGTGCTTCCAAATGTGCTTCCTTTTCGTTGGCGGTGCTGCCTTTTCTTTGTCGGTGCTTCCAAATGTGCTTCCTTTTCGTTGGCGGTGCTGCCTTTTTGATGGCGGTGCTTCCCAATGTTCTGTCATTTTGTTGGCGGTGCTGCCTTTTCGTTGGCGGTGCTTCCAAATGAGATGCCTTTTCGTTGGCGGTGCTGCCTTTCCGTTGACGGTGCTTCCAAATGTGCTACCTCTTCGTTGGCGGTGCTGCCTTTTCTTTGTCGGTGCTTCCTTTTTTGTTGATTGTGCGTAGTACAAAATGTAGTGATTGAATATTTACTAGTTTAATACCTCTTGGTGTTACTAAAATATTTTTCAAGGTCACTTGGTCCTTTAGTAAGTATAAAAAATGTCACGACGGATTAATTGAAAATAATTAGCTAACGAAGAAGGTCATGCGGACCTGAAATGACTAGCCTATACGTCTGATAATGACATGACTTGGTCTCATGGACTGAAGGAAATTAATTGGTCTATATGTGTGGTTTTGTACATGAACGGCTTATAGGTTATTCAGATTATTGAAAAATTAGACTTTCATAATAGGCTAATCGGTAATGTATTAATTCGTTGGTCAGGTATATTGACTTGAGTTTTTTTCGAAGAGTGAATGATTAATTAACTCCGCGAAAGGCAATGGAAAACAGAATCTAAAATTTATTTAATAATTAGTTACAACTGTCACTGGTCAGGAATCGAACCGTGGACAGGAATCCATCGATTCAATTTGGAAATTAATAATTGATTTTTTTGGTGACTTTTGGAATTTTCCCCGCATTTCTAACTAAATAATTACATGATTTCAAGATGGCGGCCGAATTTCAAGATGGTGGGCACCTCAGTAATAAATGATTACTGCACTGTAGCAGGTTATAATAAAACTAGCATGATGGTAAGACGAGTACACACAATAATGTGTCCTCCAGCAGACGAAAACATGATGTTGACAATGATCGCTAGCATGTGGTAGCTCCTGGTAGCATGTAGTGAACATACAATGACGGATCCATGATGTTCATCAAGGTTAAAAGTCAAAGATCAAGGTACTGTAAAATTTTAAGGTCAAGGTCAAATTTCAAGGTCAAGGTCAAAGTTCAAGGTCAATGACAAAGTTTAATGCCAACAGTTGAGGACAATGGTATGGTGCCCAGAAAATTATACTAACATGGTATCGGCACACTCTAACGGACGAAAACAGGTTGGTGGTCTCCAGTGGATGAAGACAAGATGACGGACATGACGTCATACCAGCTGATGGTAAATACCTTGTTATTGGTGGAGGTAGGTCAGTCTGTAGGTGGCTTCTGTGGAGGAAGGATCTGATGTTTTTTTTTATGTTTTTGCTCTTAGCGGTTTCAAACCAAGGACGGGAATCGATATAATCAGAATTCTATTAAGTTAATTTTTTGATGAATTTTGAACTTTTTCCCGAATTCCTAGCTAAATAATTACGGATTTTCAAGATGGCGGCCAAATTTCAAGATGGCGGGTGTCACAGTAATAAATGATTACTGCACTCTAGCGGGTAAGAATTAAACTAACATGGCGTCAGCGCACTCTCGCCGACGAAAACAAGATGGTGGTCTCCAGCAACGAAGACAAGATGGCGGACATGACGTCATACTGGGTGACGATATATATGCGTTGAAAAAAAGTGGTGGGAGTCAGTCTGCCTGCACCCACCGCGGGGGAAGAATCGGTTGCCATTTTTAATATTTTTTTTTTGCACTCGCCGGGTTCGAACCGAGGACTCCGAACTCCGTGTCGTAAAAGTATATTTTTTATAAATATTTTATTAAAATTTTATTATTTTTTTTATAAATTTAAAAAAAATTCATTAAAATTGGATAATAAATAAAAAAGTTAAAGATGGCGGCCGTAACGGAAACTGCAACGGTGACGTCATAATTCAAAATGGCGGAAAACACATCACCGGAAAGTTCGAGAACACACAATTACGTCATCCAAAATGGCGGATCCAAGATGGCGGATCCAAGATGGTGGATCCAAAATGGCCGCCGGGGTCAAGGTCAAGGTCACTACCATCCAAGATGGCCGCCGTGACGTCACAATCCAAGATGGCGGACAGACAATCATCAATCCACAGCCTTAAAGCCTGCCGCAGGAGCCTTCAATATATACTACTCACAGCCAAAAAATACTAGCACAACAATTTTTAATAATACTGATTTACACAAATAACTAAAATAATACATACTTAAAAGAACACAATTTTTTGCAATATGACCCATGGCATAGTGTGCAACAATAAGCTCAAAGCTTGTGTTGCCCTCTGCCCAAATACTCTCTTAATGATGCCAGCAAGTCGGGTGGTGTAAGGCGCAGGTGGGTTCCTATTACCGCGACCCGCCTATCCCTGCAACATGACCGGATTAACCCTTTCAGTCACACTTTGTCAATTCCTAAAATATATCAAATTTTAATGATTGGTTTGTAATTTATCTTTTTTTTATGTGTTGTAATAACCCCACACTAAAATTACAAAACTGATGTATAATTATTTGTTATAATTAGTAAAGGTCAAATAAAAAAATTTTCATAGCCACAAAAAATGACATTCTTTAGAATGTAAGTTCACTTTAACCCACACAATCATGGTTTGATCAACTCAGTGTATCAATGAGATATACATTATCCACTTAGTGGACAATGTAAACCTGAGCCTCACGCCTCCATGTGTAGTCCGTCCAAGGGAAACGGGTCCGATAAGTTTTCTGCACCATCCGCAATGGGAAACATTTCACAGCAATGTTTCACGAAAACATTGCATTTAAATTCGGCCTTGAAATGTTACTCTCATCGTGCCCAAAGAAGTTTCACTTAAAAAATTACTTATAATAGACAGTCTAGAAAATGAAATGCATGGACTCATTGATTTTGCTTCACAACATTAAAAGGGTTGTTTTTTGTAAAGTATTAAATTTTATTGCTTAGAGAAATGTAATGAACTGCATCGTGGCTTTGGATAAGAACATATAACGGTTCGTTATATACAAAAATAAACAGATGTTCAACGCCGATTGTAATTTTGTTGTTTTTATTTTTTCAAATAGAATCGAAACCCTTTTCAATTCTTTCTCACTCGTTCCAATCGTACATCCGCCTGTCGAAAAACGCACGCAGCTTGCGCGATGAGAATTAGAGAAAACTAATGTCCTTCAGTAACATTTTACTGCAAGTACACGAAATAAGTGCGGCCTTAAACATGACCGCACCCAGCGAAAACGAATTTCGCCACGAGCCAAAACGCCAACGTCGGTGATCACAATTTCTAATTTGGTACTGTCCGAATAAAAATAATAAAAAAAATAGGTTAACTTAATACTCGCCTTGGCTCTGACCACCAACGTTAAATTTTCTCTTTACAAATTCTACATAATTTGGCGAGAAGCCACGGAACGCGACCTACTGGTGCAGCAGTCGGCAGACGACTGGTGAAGTCCTGCCACACTCTCCTCCACGCAGGGAGAAGTCACATGACCTCACCGACCAATCACACGCACGCTTCATTCACGCTTACAGATACAAGCCAATCACAGAACAAATTACAATAGATGGAAAAAACCCTGTACACACATAACTCGGGGCTTCCCTTGATCTGTCTCTTTTTAATTTCACATCAAAATCGGGGATTCCTATTCTCGTTCTCTCTCCCACACCGTGAGATAGCAGTTATCACTCAGTTCCCACGCAGTGGGGGAATTCCCGTCTTTATCTCTGAGGGTAATTACTATTTCTTTCTCACTTACACTTACAGGCCTCTCATGCCTCTCTTTCTAACCATCACACCAGACACAGTCCCGTGTTCTAGAATCATTCCACACGTTAATTAAAATTAAGAGCAGCAATCCCAACACAAATTACTTGACAAAATTCAACTTATTTAGAAAAACCTGAAAAAGTAGGCCCAAAACCGGCAAAAATCTAGTACAGCGACTTCTTTGTGAATAATTACATAAAAAATAGTAATGATTGAAAACGTCTCTTAAAATACAAGGTACACTCTTAAAACACAAAGCAAGTGCAGACATTAACCCTGAAATACATGAAAACGGTAAAATATAATTAGAAAGATTTTTTAAGAAATATTTACATGCATAAAAAATAGTTTAAAAGAAAAATATTGAGCTAGGAGGGCAGGGTTCCTGCAACGTTACAAACATTGAAACTTAATTAATGCAACTAATTTACCAAGTTTTCATTAAGTTCTCCAATAATTTTACGATCTGTTTTTAGTAACTTCCCGATCAAGTAGACACTTTAAAATGTTTAAACATAGCTGATAACTGGATTACAATGCATGTTGAAGACTAAAAAGCAGGAAGTAATAATTTTTATACATCTTTTATTTATACATTTTAATGTGTACACAAACAATACGAACGGACTGCATGTAGGTAGGGTCTGCCTGTGGCAATCACCACGAGAAGGTAGGCAGCACATACAACCACTGCTGAGATAGCAGACAGAAAAAAAACATAAGCATAACAAAGTTCAACTACATAGTACATAAACAAGAAAAATAACATATTAACCCGGCAGTGACAGACTTGCGCTTCCGAGAATAGTTGGTGAGCAGGTACTGACCTGACATCCGGTATACCTCTCCGCACACGTTCAGTTCTCGTTCGGCTGTCTGAGGTTTCATCTGCGGGTCTGCCAGACCCATGCGACCTCTCTTGTCACAGTAAGTTTTTTTATTTATTTTGTTTTTGCATCTAATTTCTGATCTAATATTTTTTCCTCTTATAGTATGACTAGTTAATAACTCGCAGCTTCGCTCGCGTAATTTCTGAGTATTGCTGAAATCTTACCATGGAAAAAAGTTCCAAATATTTTTACTAAATAAATAGACACAATACATTTTTAGGTACAGAAATTATTTTTACAATATTTAACTATTTAAGAATGAAATATTTTTTTATATAAGTTAGGTGAAAAATTGTTTTTAAATTTTAGTACAGATTATTTATATGATGTAAAAAATTTATTGTTAGACTTTTCGAAGATATTTTACCTTGACGAAATCACACTTTTCTCCTTTAATTTAATGATGTAGAAAATTAAAAATATATATTAAAACTCACAAGTATATGCCATTGTTTACACTGGCACTTTTTATTTATTATGGTTAGAGCTATTCTTAAAATAATTTAACTATTTCACTTTATTAAAAATACCTTCCAATATTTAAGGAAATTTGATACAATCACATCTTTATTTGTAATGTAAAGTACAGATCTCAAATTTCTTATCAAACATATTAGTAGATTCTTAGTTTGCTTAGTATCACTATAACAAAATCCCCTAATTTCTTGCCCCTCGGCTATTTTCCAATAGGAACGACAATGTTAAAATTGAGACTTAAGTAAATATGACAATTTTGGTTACTCAGACAGAAACCAAACTAATTCTTTTGTTTTCACTTCTTTTAACCGCACGTATGATTTCCAAAATAAATATAATAAACTGATATTTATTTTGAGTTAGAATTATTCTTACCAACACCATAACCTTTATTTCAATATTTTTAGAATAATAACTACCCTGTTACAAATAAAAATATGGTATTTCTGAGAATATTCAATAAGAGAAGGTAGCTTAATGTACATTGATTTATCATTTCCTATATCATAAATGATTTTTTATTTCATAAGATAATATTTTTAATGTTAAAGAAATATTTAACAATATTTCACATTTTAAAAAGTATAGGTACCTAGGTTAATACATTTATGTATACAATATTTTTTGTTTTGCCATCTTTAGTTAAAATGTAAAGATTTTGTGGACTGGATAATCGTGAGCACGCTACATACAGTTGTCCATGGGAAAAACAGGGTTTTTCTAAATTTACACCTGCTACTTTCAGTGTTTGACCCTGCGCTTTGTTTATAGTCATAGCAAAAGCTGTTTTCAGAGGGAACTGCACTCTTTTAAAGTTGAAAGGTAAATTGGTTGGAACTATAGGAATACGGGGAATCAAAACATTTTCTCCTTTTGCAATTCCAGACATAATTATTGCCTTTACAATATTCCGTCCCAGATGTGTAATCTGTAACCGTGTTCCATTACATAATCTGGGTGCATCGAGATTACGCATCAACAGGACTGGAACACCAACTTTTAGCTTGAGCCTATGAGAAGGCACTCCCGACAACTCTAAAGAGTTGAGGAACTCTACAGGATACAACGTGACCTGCTCGGTGTCCATGACATTGTCTGCCGAGAGATACTCCACAAAGTCACCTTCTACGTGGGACATAATTCTTTCATTGATCTGCCCGACGATTTCATTTGTTGGTGCTAAAATTGCCCTCTCACACAGCCATTCTCTATTCCCCATATTTGTTTGTATATCGGGGTACACTTTATTTTGTAGATCATCTGCGTTTTGTGCAATGTTGCAGAATTCATGGTTTAATCTTATCATTCTGTCATTATCTCTTGCCAAACGATCTTTGCCAATTTTTAGTAGGTTGCCGCATACTGCCCCATTTGTTTATCATTATGCAGTTGTACTCACATATTTACAGTTAGACAAATTTTTTTTTACATTTACCCATATTGTAGACGCCTTGAGGCATGCATTTATTTCATCTCCGGTGTACCCCTAGTTATCACCGGCAGAATCTGTCTAAAATCGCAAGCTAAAAGTACCACCATCCCTCCCATTATAGTTTGGTTGCTCTTGATGTCTTTCATAGTCCGATTTATGGCTTTGATTGCTCTTTTGTGTGACATCGTACATTCATCCCAAACCAACAGCTTACATTGTTGTAACATTCGTCCCCGCTCGCTGTTTTTACTAATGTTACAAACTGGCATTACCTCATGAGCCAAGTTAAATGGTAGTTTTAGGACCGAATGTGCCGTTCGGCCACCATTCAGCAGCGTGGCGGCTATTCCAGAGGAGGCTACTGCAACAGCAACTCCTCTATCTTTCCGGATTTGAGCTAAAAGTAGATTTAAAAGAAATGTTTTACCAGTGCCTCCCGGGGCATCTAAAAAGAACAAACCACCTTCACCGGTTTCTATTTTTTGCACAACATTATCAAAAATCAATCTTTGTTCCGAATTCAAACGTGGGACGAACTCTTCTATTTGCTCTTGTAAAAATGTGGTATTGTAATTTAATTCTCGTATTAAATCACTACTAACATCACCGGTTCTACATGGTCTACTCATCCTAAAGTCAGATAAATATTTTCCAGTAATAGTCATCACTTGGTCTTCAATCTTAGTTAGTGCCTCGTCATAAATAAAATCATTGTATGTTACATCTGGATTACTTTGTAGTAATCTATGTAATATATCGTCTGCCATGTCATTTTTATAATTTTCCCACAGTTGTTGAGGATTTGAAAGTCTACATGTTGCTATTAATATAGCAAAAAGGTTTCTCATCTCGACTGCTGATCTACATTGAGCAGCCTCTTCCAGTGTTAGATCCACATGATTGTCGTTTTCTAAAATCCCTCTTGCCTCGCAAGTTTCTCTGTATGTTAAAAATACTTGATTATTGTGTTTTTTGAGATATTCGAAAGAAGTTGGCCCTCGCACATGGTGTAGAAGTATTCTCAAACAAAAACATTCCATATTACTAACATGGACCGTGTAAACTCTACCTAAAGTATCTCCAGATTTAACACCAGGCCAATTATGAACAGGAATTCCTTGAACTCTGCGTTTCCATTCTCTTATGGTGGCATTCCAGGTATAATATCTCGGTACATCAACATATAGAAGAGTTTTTGCAAAATCATCTCGACTGCTGATCTACATTGAGCAGCCTCTTCCAGTGTTAGATCCACATGATTGTCGTTTTCTAAAATCCCTCTTGCCTCGCAAGTTTCTCTGTATGTTAAAAATACTTGATTATTGTGTTTTTTGAGATATTCGAAAGAAGTTGGCCCTCGCACATGGTGTAGAAGTATTCTCAAACAAAAACATTCCATATTACTAACATGGACCGTGTAAACTCTACCTAAAGTATCTCCAGATTTAACACCAGGCCAATTATGAACAGGAATTCCTTGAACTCTGCGTTTCCATTCTCTTATGGTGGCATTCCAGGTATAATATCTCGGTACATCAACATATAGAAGAGTTTTTGCAAAATCATCTTTTGAGCGAAGTTCAAAAAAAGCGGAGTGGATACTCGCTCTTGGAAGTTATTTTCAGTGAAATAGACCCTTCATCATTCTCTAAGTGCACACTGAGATGAGTAACAGCGGGATGCCCTTCGTGTAATGGAAATCCTAACAGTCGCCACACGGCTTCATTGCTGCTGACATAACGACCAGACTGATATGTATTTAGTTCATCTACGGGATTTGCTAGTTCTTTGTTTCTGAAATTGAAAATTGCTTGGTCACTACCTTTGTTAATATATTTACATATATATATTTTATTGCACGTACTGAACTGCAAGCCTCCACATTGATGTGGGCATTAAACATTTTGCATAAAATCGGTGAATAGGGAACCACCCAACTATTATCAACAGTAAGATGACTGCCATTTCGAAGTTTCACAGATGCCATTCGACCTCCGTCTGCTGGCGCTCTTCTACGATACAGCGGGTATCCATTTTCATTGTGGAGAGTCTCTTTATTTAGCTTACGTGGGAATTTTTTAGTACATTTCCCATCTTTCATGGGCTTTGAGGATTTTCAAGCCCGCATGGACCATGAATCATATTTTTAACAATAATATCATGGAGTGTCTTGTCACTGTTGCTATTCGGGATTTCAGCGCTGATTATGTCATCTAATTGGTCGGGTTTCAACTTGTCTTTTAACCACAATAAAATATGCACATGTGGTAATCCACGCTTCTGCCATTCGATGGTGTACATAAAGCACAAAACCTCTCCAAATATTTTGCCTTTGTTAGTAACATTCACAAGTGTTTTAACTTTTAATCTAAAAACTCTTGCCACTATATCATGCCTATCAATCGCCCTTTGTCCTGACATCAATTCAACAACTATTTCAGACCAGGTTGGGTTACATGTGAATGTAACAAATAAATATAAGCAAATGCGTCCTGGGTATACTCGTGTAAGTATTGAGGGCTGTTCACAAAAGATGACGGTAAGATTACAATTTTACCTAAATCGTTAGCGTTTACATTTGCATTATTTGCGCGGCATCCTGGAGGTGTATATAATTTTCAGCCCTCAGCTTACTTTGGTTTAACGATATAAATCGCAGACGCTCACTTTTAACTTTAACATACATGTCGACATAAAATTGGTTGGACAACTGTCTACAACGTGATAGTAAATTAAAATCATATTCACGTATCATTAAGTGATAAGCATAAAAATCCATATAGATTACTTTTTTGTTAGGGAACAGAATACCTGTCACAGGGTTGATTTGCGGTTTCTGGAAATTATAGCCTTCCTGCCCCTTACTGAAGATTAGTGGATATTGAAGTGCGTCAAAAAATTTATGTGTGTCGGGGACAACAGAACAGTATCACGGAACGTGAACTGTTCGCCTGTTACTATAGCTGCGACTCCATTCATCAGTGGTGCGTTAAATTGTCTCTCATGTTCCCCACTCGGTATGCGGTCTGGATGCATGACTAATTTATAATCTTCTTGCAGCATTCTCTCTAAAGATGTTTTGAAAGTGTTGATAAGACAATTATGTTCGTGCAACATTCTTTGTATTTTTATCACAGTATCTCTTGCCACTCCTTCAATAATTTGACACCTGCGATTCGCTTCATTATTTTCATCTGCCATGAAATAAATCTGTAAGAACTTATGTTGTTCATTATCTGAAGGAAGTAAAGAGCCAATTCTGTGGTAAATTTGTCCTCGAATTGTGAAAGTAGGAGAAAACCCAGGCATTGCAATTTCCTTATCGACACCAAATGAAGTCATCTGGAAGCATGAATTGTATTTTCTTATTTTATTTAAAAAAAGTTGTGATTCATTGGCTTCATACAGAAGTAGTGTTTTCAGAGGTTCCTCTGTCACATCTAGCGTTGGAAGTTTAACTTTTCCACCTGAATAACATATACCGGCAGTTTCCTCTTTCCATTTTAGTGCATCGCAATATCTACACTTTTTATTCATTATCTCCAGAAGCAGCAATGGATGATTAACATAATCAATTAATGGGTCATAATGAAAAGCAGCATTATTAAATGCCCCCCATGTGTTACTTGTAAATGTTCGTCTTCTTTCAGTCTGTCGTTCAGCAACCAAATCTCGACGTCTCTCAGACTCTTCCAAAGTTTCCGCGGCTAAAAGAGATGCGTGGCGCTCAGCATCTAAAATCAGCCGAGCTCGAGTCTGCTCTTCGGTCTCAGCAGCCCTAAGAGATGTGTGACGCTCAGCATCTAAAATCAGCCGAGCTCGAGTCTGCTCTTTGGTCTCGGCAGCCCTAAGAGATGTGTGACGCTCAGCATCTAAAATCAGCCGAGCTCGAGTCTGCTCTTCGGTCTCAGCAGCCCTAAGAGATGTGTGACGCTCAGCATCTAAAATCAGCCGAGCTCGAGTCTGCTCTTCGGTCTCAGCAGCCCTAAGAGATGTGTGACGCTCAGCATCTAAAATCAGCCGAGCTCGAGTCTGCTCTTTGGTCTCGGCAGCCCTAAGAGATGTGTGACGCTCAGCATCTAAAATCAGCCGAGCTCGAGTCTGCTCTTCGGTCTCAGCAGCCCTAAGAGATGTGTGACGCTCAGCATCTAAAATCAGCCGAGCTCGAGTCTGCTCTTCGGTCTCAGCAGCCCTAAGAGATGTGTGACGCTCAGCATCTAAAATCAGCCGAGCTCGAGTCTGCTCTTTGGTCTCGGCAGCCCTAAGAGATGTGTGACGCTCAGCATCTAAAATCAGCCGAGCTCGAGTCTGCTCTTCGGTCTCAGCAGCCCTAAGAGATGTGTGACGCTCAGCATCTAAAATCAGCCGAGCTCGAGTCTGCTCTTCGGTCTCAGCAGCCCTAAGAGATGTGTGACGCTCAGCATCTAAAATCAGCCGAGCTCGAGTCTGCTCTTCGGTCTCAGCAGCCCTAAGAGATGTGTGACGCTCAGCATCTAAAATCAGCCGAGCTCGAGTCTGCTCTTCGGTCTCAGCAGCCCTAAGAGATGTGTGACGCTCAGCATCTAAAATCAGCCGAGCTCGAGTCTGCTCTTCGGTCTCAGCAGCCCTAAGAGATGTGTGACGCTCAGCATCTAAAATCAGCCGAGCTCGAGTCTGCTCTTCGGTCTCAGCAGCCCTAAGAGATGTGTGACGCTCAGCATCTAAAATCAGCCGAGCTCGAGTCTGCTCTTCGGTCTCAGCAGCCCTAAGAGATGTGTGACGCTCAGCATCTAAAATCAGCCGAGCTCGAGTCTGCTCTTCGGTCTCAGCAGCCCTAAGAGATGTGTGACGCTCAGCATCTAAAATCAGCCGAGCTCGAGTCTGCTCTTCGGTCTCGGCAGCCCTAAGAGATGTGTGACGCTCAGCATCTAAAATCAGCCGAGCTCGAGTCTGCTCTTCGGTCTCAGCAGCCCTAAGAGATGTGTGACGCTCAGCATCTAAAATCAGCCGAGCTCGAGTCTGCTCTTCGGTCTCGGCAGCCCTAAGAGATGTGTGACGCTCAGCATCTAAAATCAGCCGAGCTCGAGTCTGCTCTTCGGTCTCAGCAGCCCTAAGAGATGTGTGACGCTCAGCATCTAAAATCAGCCGAGCTCGAGTCTGCTCTTCGGTCTCAGCAGCCCTAAGAGATGTGTGACGCTCAGCATCTAAAATCAGCCGAGCTCGAGTCTGCTCTTCGGTCTCAGCAGCCCTAAGAGATGTGTGACGCTCAGCATCTAAAATCAGCCGAGCTCGAGTCTGCTCTTCGGTCTCAGCAGCCCTAAGAGATGTGTGACGCTCAGCATCTAAAATCAGCCGAGCTCGAGTCTGCTCTTCGGTCTCAGCAGCCCTAAGAGATGTGTGACGCTCAGCATCTAAAATCAGCCGAGCTCGAGTCTGCTCTTCGGTCTCAGCAGCCCTAAGAGATGCGTGACGCTCAGCATCTAAAATCAGCCGAGCTCGAGTCTGCTCTTCGTCTCGACAGCCCTAAGAGATGTGTGACGCTCAGCATCTAAAATCAGCCGAGCTCGAGTCTGCTCTTCGGTCTCAGCAGCCCTAAGAGATGTGTGACGCTCAGCATCTAAAATCAGCCGAGCTCGAGTCTGCTCTTCGGTCTCAGCAGCCCTAAGAGATGTGTGACGCTCAGCATCTAAAATCAGCCGAGCTCGAGTCTGCTCTTCGTCTCGACAGCCCTAAGAGATGTGTGACGCTCAGCATCTAAAATCAGCCGAGCTCGAGTCTGCTCTTCGGTCTCAGCAGCCCTAAGAGATGTGTGACGCTCAGCATCTAAAATCAGCCGAGCTCGAGTCTGCTCTTCGGTCTCGGCAGCCCTAAGAGATGTGTGACGCTCAGCATCTAAAATCAGCCGAGCTCGAGTCTGCTCTTCGGTCTCAGCAGCCCTAAGAGATGTGTGACGCTCAGCATCTAAAATCAGCCGAGCTCGAGTCTGCTCTTCGGTCTCGGCAGCCCTAAGAGATGTGTGACGCTCAGCATCTAAAATCAGCCGAGCTCGAGTCTGCTCTTCGGTCTCAGCAGCCCTAAGAGATGTGTGACGCTCAGCATCTAAAATCAGCCGAGCTCGAGTCTGCTCTTCGGTCTCAGCAGCCCTAAGAGATGTGTGACGCTCAGCATCTAAAATCAGCCGAGCTCGAGTCTGCTCTTCGGTCTCAGCAGCCCTAAGAGATGTGTGACGCTCAGCATCTAAAATCAGCCGAGCTCGAGTCTGCTCTTCGGTCTCAGCAGCCCTAAGAGATGTGTGACGCTCAGCATCTAAAATCAGCCGAGCTCGAGTCTGCTCTTCGGTCTCAGCAGCCCTAAGAGATGTGTGACGCTCAGCATCTAAAATCAGCCGAGCTCGAGTCTGCTCTTCGGTCTCAGCAGCCCTAAGAGATGCGTGACGCTCAGCATCTAAAATCAGCCGAACTCGAGTCTGCTGTTCGTCTCGACAGCCCTAAGAGATGTGTGACGCTCAGCATCTAAAATCAGCCGAGCTCGAGTCTGCTCTTCGGTCTCAGCAGCCCTAAGAGATGTGTGACGCTCAGCATCTAAAATCAGCCGAGCTCGAGTCTGCTCTTCGGTCTCAGCAGCCCTAAGAGATGTGTGACGCTCAGCATCTAAAATCAGCCGAGCTCGAGTCTGCTCTTCGGTCTCAGCAGCCCTAAGAGATACGTGACGCTCAGCATCTAAAATCAGCCGAGCTCGAGTCTGCTCTTCGGTCTCAGCAGCCCTAAGAGATGTGTGACGCTCAGCATCTAAAATCAGCCGAGCTCGAGTCTGCTCTTCGGTCTCAGCAGCCCTAAGAGATGTGTGACGCTCAGCATCTAAAATCAGCCGAGCTCGAGTCTGCTCTTCGGTCTCAGCAGCCCTAAGAGATGTGTGACGCTCAGCATCTAAAATCAGCCGAGCTCAAGTCTGCTCTTCGGTCTCAGCAGCCCTAAGAGATGCGTGACGCTCAGCATCTAAAATCAGCCGAGCTCGAGTCTGCTCTTCGGTCTCAGCAGCCCTAAGAGATGTGTGACGCTCAGCATCTAAAATCAGCCGAGCTCGAGTCTGCTCTTCGGTCTCAGCAGCCCTAAGAGATGTGTGACGCTCAGCATCTAAAATCAGCCGAGCTCGAGTCTGCTCTTCGGTCTCAGCAGCCCTAAGAGATGTGTGACGCTCAGCATCTAAAATCAGCCGAGCTCGAGTCTGCTCTTCGGTCTCGGCAGCCCTAAGAGATGTGTGACGCTCAGCATCTAAAATCAGCCGAGCTCGAGTCTGCTCTTCGGTCTCAGCAGCCCTAAGAGATGTGTGACGCTCAGCATCTAAAATCAGCCGAGCTCGAGTCTGCTCTTCGGTCTCAGCAGCCCTAAGAGATGTGTGACGCTCAGCATCTAAAATCAGCCGAGCTCGAGTCTGCTCTTCGGTCTCAGCAGCCCTAAGAGATGTGTGACGCTCAGCATCTAAAATCAGCCGAGCTCGAGTCTGCTCTTCGGTCTCAGCAGCCCTAAGAGATGTGTGACGCTCAGCATCTAAAATCAGCCGAGCTCGAGTCTGCTCTTCGGTCTCAGCAGCCCTAAGAGATGTGTGACGCTCAGCATCTAAAATCAGCCGAGCTCGAGTCTGCTCTTCGGTCTCAGCAGCCCTAAGAGATGCGTGACGCTCAGCATCTAAAATCAGCCGAGCTCGAGTCTGCTCTTCGTCTCGACAGCCCTAAGAGATGTGTGACGCTCAGCATCTAAAATCAGCCGAGCTCGAGTCTGCTCTTCGGTCTCAGCAGCCCTAAGAGATGTGTGACGCTCAGCATCTAAAATCAGCCGAGCTCGAGTCTGCTCTTCGGTCTCAGCAGCCCTAAGAGATGTGTGACGCTCAGCATCTAAAATCAGCCGAGCTCGAGTCTGCTCTTCGTCTCGACAGCCCTAAGAGATGTGTGACGCTCAGCATCTAAAATCAGCCGAGCTCGAGTCTGCTCTTCGGTCTCAGCAGCCCTAAGAGATGTGTGACGCTCAGCATCTAAAATCAGCCGAGCTCGAGTCTGCTCTTCGGTCTCGGCAGCCCTAAGAGATGTGTGACGCTCAGCATCTAAAATCAGCCGAGCTCGAGTCTGCTCTTCGGTCTCAGCAGCCCTAAGAGATGTGTGACGCTCAGCATCTAAAATCAGCCGAGCTCGAGTCTGCTCTTCGGTCTCGGCAGCCCTAAGAGATGTGTGACGCTCAGCATCTAAAATCAGCCGAGCTCGAGTCTGCTCTTCGGTCTCAGCAGCCCTAAGAGATGTGTGACGCTCAGCATCTAAAATCAGCCGAGCTCGAGTCTGCTCTTCGGTCTCAGCAGCCCTAAGAGATGTGTGACGCTCAGCATCTAAAATCAGCCGAGCTCGAGTCTGCTCTTCGGTCTCAGCAGCCCTAAGAGATGTGTGACGCTCAGCATCTAAAATCAGCCGAGCTCGAGTCTGCTCTTCGGTCTCAGCAGCCCTAAGAGATGTGTGACGCTCAGCATCTAAAATCAGCCGAGCTCGAGTCTGCTCTTCGGTCTCAGCAGCCCTAAGAGATGTGTGACGCTCAGCATCTAAAATCAGCCGAGCTCGAGTCTGCTCTTCGGTCTCAGCAGCCCTAAGAGATGCGTGACGCTCAGCATCTAAAATCAGCCGAGCTCGAGTCTGCTCTTCGTCTCGACAGCCCTAAGAGATGTGTGACGCTCAGCATCTAAAATCAGCCGAGCTCGAGTCTGCTCTTCGGTCTCAGCAGCCCTTGGAGATGTGTGACGCTCAGCATCTAAAATCAGCCGAGCTCGAGTCTGCTCTTCGGTCTCAGCAGCCCTAAGAGATGTGTGACGCTCAGCATCTAAAATCAGCCGAGCTCGAGTCTGCTCTTCGGTCTCAGCAGCCCTAAGAGATGTGTGACGCTCAGCATCTAAAATCAGCCGAGCTCGAGTCTGCTCTTCGGTCTCAGCAGCCCTAAGAGATGCGTGACGCTCAGCATCTAAAATCAGCCGAGCTCGAGTCTGCTCTTCGGTCTCAGCAGCCCTAAGAGATGTGTGACGCTCAGCATCTAAAATCAGCCGAGCTCGAGTCTGCTCTTCGGTCTCAGCAGCCCTAAGAGATGTGTGACGCTCAGCATCTAAAATCAGCCGAGCTCGAGTCTGCTCTTCGTCTCGACAGCCCTAAGAGATGTGTGACGCTCAGCATCTAAAATCAGCCGAGCTCGAGTCTGCTCTTCGGTCTCAGCAGCCCTAAGAGATGTGTGACGCTCAGCATCTAAAATCAGCCGAGCTCGAGTCTGCTCTTCGGTCTCGACAGCCCTAAGAGATGTGTGACGCTCAGCATCTAAAATCAGCCGAGCTCGAGTCTGCTCTTCGGTCTCAGCAGTCCTAAGAGATGTGTGACGCTCAGCATCTAAAATCAGCCGAGCTCGAGTCTGCTCTTCGGTCTCGACAGCCCTAAGAGATGTGTGACGCTCAGCATCTAAAATCAGCCGAGCTCGAGTCTGCTCTTCGGTCTCAGCAGCCCTAAGAGATGTGTGACGCTCAGCTGCTAAAATCAGCCGAGCTCGAGTCTGCTCTTCGGTCTCAGCAGCCCTAAGAGATGTGTGACGCTCAGCATCTAAAATCAGCCGAGCTCGAGTCTGCTCTTCGGTCTCAGCAGCCCTAAGAGATGTGTGACGCTCAGCATCTAAAATCAGCCGAGCTCGAGTCTGCTCTTCGGTCTCAGCAGCCCTAAGAGATGTGTGACGCTCAGCATCTAAAATCAGCCGAGCTCGAGTCTGCTCTTCGGTCTCAGCAGCCCTAAGAGATGTGTGACGCTCAGCATCTAAAATCAGCCGAGCTCGAGTCTGCTCTTCGGTCTCAGCAGCCCTAAGAGATGTGTGACGCTCAGCATCTAAAATCAGCCGAGCTCGAGTCTGCTCTTCGGTCTCAGCAGCCCTAAGAGATGTGTGACGCTCAGCATCTAAAATCAGCCGAGCTCGAGTCTGCTCTTCGGTCTCAGCAGCCCTAAGAGATGCGTGACGCTCAGCATCTAAAATCAGCCGAGCTCGAGTCTGCTCTTCGGTCTCAGCAGCCCTAAGAGATGTGTGACGCTCAGCATCTAAAATCAGCCGAGCTCGAGTCTGCTCTTCGGTCTCGACAGCCCTAAGAGATGTGTGACGCTCAGCATCTAAAATCAGCCGAGCTCGAGTCTGCTCTTCGGTCTCGGCAGCCCTAAGAGATGTGTGACGCTCAGCATCTAAAATCAGCCGAGCTCGAGTCTGCTCTTCGGTCTCGGCAGCCCTAAGAGATGTGTGACGCTCAGCATCTAAAATCAGCCGAGCTCGAGTCTGCTCTTCGGTCTCAGCAGCCCTAAGAGATGTGTGACGCTCAGCATCTAAAATCAGCCGAGCTCGAGTCTGCTCTTCGGTCTCAGCAGCCCTAAGAGATGTGTGACGCTCAGCATCTAAAATCAGCCGAGCTCGAGTCTGCTCTTCGGTCTCAGCAGCCCTAAGAGATGTGTGACGCTCAGCATCTAAAATCAGCCGAGCTCGAGTCTGCTCTTCGGTCTCAGCAGCCCTAAGAGATGTGTGACGCTCAGCATCTAAAATCAGCCGAGCTCGAGTCTGCTCTTCGGTCTCAGCAGCCCTAAGAGATGTGTGACGCTCAGCATCTAAAATCAGCCGAGCTCGAGTCTGCTCTTCGGTCTCAGCAGCCCTAAGAGATGCGTGACGCTCAGCATCTAAAATCAGCCGAGCTCGAGTCTGCTCTTCGTCTCGACAGCCCTAAGAGATGTGTGACGCTCAGCATCTAAAATCAGCCGAGCTCGAGTCTGCTCTTCGGTCTCAGCAGCCCTAAGAGATGTGTGACGCTCAGCATCTAAAATCAGCCGAGCTCGAGTCTGCTCTTCGGTCTCAGCAGCCCTAAGAGATGTGTGACGCTCAGCATCTAAAATCAGCCGAGCTCGAGTCTGCTCTTCGTCTCGACAGCCCTAAGAGATGTGTGACGCTCAGCATCTAAAATCAGCCGAGCTCGAGTCTGCTCTTCGGTCTCAGCAGCCCTAAGAGATGTGTGACGCTCAGCATCTAAAATCAGCCGAGCTCGAGTCTGCTCTTCGGTCTCGGCAGCCCTAAGAGATGTGTGACGCTCAGCATCTAAAATCAGCAGAGCTCGAGTCTGCTCTTCGGTCTCAGCAGCCCTAAGAGATGTGTGACGCTCAGCATCTAAAATCAGCCGAGCTCGAGTCTGCTCTTCGGTCTCAGCAGCCCTAAGAGATGTGTGACGCTCAGCATCTAAAATCAGCCGAGCTCGAGTCTGCTCTTCGGTCTCAGCAGCCCTAAGAGATGTGTGACGCTCAGCATCTAAAATCAGCCGAGCTCGAGTCTGCTCTTCGGTCTCAGCAGCCCTAAGAGATGCGTGACGCTCAGCATCTAAAATCAGCCGAGCTCGAGTCTGCTGTTCGTCTCGACAGCCCTAAGAGATGTGTGACGCTCAGCATCTAAAATCAGCCGAGCTCGAGTCTGCTCTTCGGTCTCAGCAGCCCTAAGAGATGTGTGACGCTCAGCATCTAAAATCAGCCGAGCTCGAGTCTGCTCTTCGGTCTCAGCAGCCCTAAGAGATGTGTGACGCTCAGCATCTAAAATCAGCCGAGCTCGAGTCTGCTCTTCGGTCTCAGCAGCCCTAAGAGATGTGTGACGCTCAGCATCTAAAATCAGCCGAGCTCGAGTCTGCTCTTCGGTCTCAGCAGCCCTAAGAGATGCGTGACGCTCAGCATCTAAAATCAGCCGAGCTCGAGTCTGCTCTTCGGTCTCAGCAGCCCTAAGAGATGTGTGACGCTCAGCATCTAAAATCAGCCGAGCTCGAGTCTGCTCTTCGGTCTCAGCAGCCCTAAGAGATGTGTGACGCTCAGCATCTAAAATCAGCCGAGCTCGAGTCTGCTCTTCGGTCTCAGCAGCCCTAAGAGATGTGTGACGCTCAGCATCTAAAATCAGCCGAGCTCGAGTCTGCTCTTCGGTCTCAGCAGCCCTAAGAGATGTGTGACGCTCAGCATCTAAAATCAGCCGAGCTCGAGTCTGCTCTTCGGTCTCAGCAGCCCTAAGAGATGTGTGACGCTCAGCATCTAAAATCAGCCGAGCTCGAGTCTGCTCTTCGGTCTCACCAGCCCTAAGAGATGTGTGACGCTCAGCATCTAAAATCAGCCGAGCTCGAGTCTGCTCTTCGGTCTCAGCAGCCCTAAGAGATGTGTGACGCTCAGCATCTAAAATCAGCCGAGCTCGAGTCTGCTCTTCGGTCTCAGCAGCCCTAAGAGATGTGTGACGCTCAGCATCTAAAATCAGCCGAGCTCGAGTCTGCTCTTCGGTCTCAGCAGCCTTAAGAGATGTGTGACGCTCAGCATCTAAAATCAGCCGAGCTCGAGTCTGCTCTTCGGTCTCAGCAGCCCTAAGAGATGTGTGACGCTCAGCATCTAAAATCAGCCGAGCTCGAGTCTGCTCTTCGGTCTCAGCAGCCCTAAGAGATGCGTGACGCTCAGCATCTAAAATCAGCCGAGCTCGAGTCTGCTCTTCGTCTCGACAGCCCTAAGAGATGTGTGACGCTCAGCATCTAAAATCAGCCGAGCTCGAGTCTGCTCTTCGGTCTCAGCAGCCCTAAGAGATGTGTGACGCTCAGCATCTAAAATCAGCCGAGCTCGAGTCTGCTCTTCGGTCTCAGCAGCCCTAAGAGATGTGTGACGCTCAGCATCTAAAATCAGCCGAGCTCGAGTCTGCTCTTCGTCTCGACAGCCCTAAGAGATGTGTGACGCTCAGCATCTAAAATCAGCCGAGCTCGAGTCTGCTCTTCGGTCTCAGCAGCCCTAAGAGATGTGTGACGCTCAGCATCTAAAATCAGCCGAGCTCGAGTCTGCTCTTCGGTCTCGGCAGCCCTAAGAGATGTGTGACGCTCAGCATCTAAAATCAGCCGAGCTCGAGTCTGCTCTTCGGTCTCAGCAGCCCTAAGAGATGTGTGACGCTCAGCATCTAAAATCAGCCGAGCTCGAGTCTGCTCTTCGGTCTCGGCAGCCCTAAGAGATGTGTGACGCTCAGCATCTAAAATCAGCCGAGCTCGAGTCTGCTCTTCGGTCTCAGCAGCCCTAAGAGATGTGTGACGCTCAGCATCTAAAATCAGCCGAGCTCGAGTCTGCTCTTCGGTCTCAGCAGCCCTAAGAGATGTGTGACGCTCAGCATCTAAAATCAGCCGAGCTCGAGTCTGCTCTTCGGTCTCAGCAGCCCTAAGAGATGTGTGACGCTCAGCATCTAAAATCAGCCGAGCTCGAGTCTGCTCTTCGGTCTCAGCAGCCCTAAGAGATGTGTGACGCTCAGCATCTAAAATCAGCCGAGCTCGAGTCTGCTCTTCGGTCTCAGCAGCCCTAAGAGATGTGTGACGCTCAGCATCTAAAATCAGCCGAGCTCGAGTCTGCTCTTCGGTCTCAGCAGCCCTAAGAGATGCGTGACGCTCAGCATCTAAAATCAGCCGAGCTCGAGTCTGCTCTTCGTATCGACAGCCCTAAGAGATGTGTGACGCTCAGCATCTAAAATCAGCCGAGCTCGAGTCTGCTCTTCGGTCTCAGCAGCCCTAAGAGATGTGTGACGCTCAGCATCTAAAATCAGCCGAGCTCGAGTCTGCTCTTCGGTCTCAGCAGCCCTAAGAGATGTGTGACGCTCAGCATCTAAAATCAGCCGAGCTCGAGTCTGCTCTTCGGTCTCAGCAGCCCTAAGAGATGCGTGACGCTCAGCATCTAAAATCAGCCGAGCTCGAGTCTGCTCTTCGGTCTCAGCAGCCCTAAGAGATGTGTGACGCTCAGCATCTAAAATCAGCCGAGCTCGAGTCTGCTCTTCGGTCTCAGCAGCCCTAAGAGATGTGTGACGCTCAGCATCTAAAATCAGCCGAGCTCGAGTCTGCTCTTCGTCTCGACAGCCCTAAGAGATGTGTGACGCTCAGCATCTAAAATCAGCCGAGCTCGAGTCTGCTCTTCGGTCTCAGCAGCCCTAAGAGATGTGTGACGCTCAGCATCTAAAATCAGCCGAGCTCGAGTCTGCTCTTCGGTCTCGACAGCCCTAAGAGATGTGTGACGCTCAGCATCTAAAATCAGCCGAGCTCGAGTCTGCTCTTCGGTCTCAGCAGTCCTAAGAGATGTGTGACGCTCAGCATCTAAAATCAGCCGAGCTCGAGTCTGCTCTTCGGGCTCGACAGCCCTAAGAGATGTGTGACGCTCAGCATCTAAAATCAGCCGAGCTCGAGTCTGCTCTTCGGTCTCAGCAGCCCTAAGAGATGTGTGACGCTCAGCTGCTAAAATCAGCCGAGCTCGAGTCTGCTCTTCGGTCTCAGCAGCCCTAAGAGATGTGTGACGCTCAGCATCTAAAATCAGCCGAGCTCGAGTCTGCTCTTCGGTCTCAGCAGCCCTAAGAGATGTGTGACGCTCAGCATCTAAAATCAGCCGAGCTCGAGTCTGCTCTTCGGTCTCAGCAGCCCTAAGAGATGTGTGACGCTCAGCATCTAAAATCAGCCGAGCTCGAGTCTGCTCTTCGGTCTCAGCAGCCCTAAGAGATGTGTGACGCTCAGCATCTAAAATCAGCCGAGCTCGAGTCTGCTCTTCGGTCTCAGCAGCCCTAAGAGATGTGTGACGCTCAGCATCTAAAATCAGCCGAGCTCGAGTCTGCTCTTCGGTCTCAGCAGCCCTAAGAGATGTGTGACGCTCAGCATCTAAAATCAGCCGAGCTCGAGTCTGCTCTTCGGTCTCAGCAGCCCTAAGAGATGCGTGACGCTCAGCATCTAAAATCAGCCGAGCTCGAGTCTGCTCTTCGGTCTCAGCAGCCCTAAGAGATGTGTGACGCTCAGCATCTAAAATCAGCCGAGCTCGAGTCTGCTCTTCGGTCTCGACAGCCCTAAGAGATGTGTGACGCTCAGCATCTAAAATCAGCCGAGCTCGAGTCTGCTCTTCGGTCTCAGCAGCCCTAAGAGATGTGTGACGCTCAGCATCTAAAATCAGCCGAGCTCGAGTCTGCTCTTCGGTCTCGACAGCCCTAAGAGATGTGTGACGCTCAGCATCTAAAATCAGCCGAGCTCGAGTCTGCTCTTCGGTCTCAGCAGCCCTAAGAGATGTGTGACGCTCAGCATCTAAAATCAGCCGAGCTCGAGTCTGCTCTTCGGTCTCAGCAGCCCTAAGAGATGTGTGACGCTCAGCATCTAAAATCAGCCGAGCTCGAGTCTGCTCTTCGGTCTCAGCAGCCCTAAGAGATGTGTGACGCTCAGCTGCTAAATTCAAACGGGCCTGAGACTGATCTTCAGATTCTTGTGTTCTAGAAACTTTCGCGGCTCGAGCTCTGCCAGAGCTATGGCCTAGATCAGATTTACGCTTGCGAGGCATCTGAAACAATTATATATAAAAGTGCCTCACACTGAACCAAACAAAATTGTTATTACAATATAAAATTATATTTGAAAGAACTAAAAACACGCGTTAATTTTTGTACTAAAAAGGAAAAAAAATAAATTTTATAATTTAAGTTATTTGTTCAACATAGACAGAATAAACTACAACTCTGTATAATGTATTTTTTTAAGAAGTAAAAAATAATAATCAAGTAATAAACAGAACAATGAATTAAATGAAAAAAGCGTGAGGTGCTCCCTTCTTGCTTTTCCATAATGACAGTCCCAACAAATAGACATTAGTGACTGTCCTAAGGAATAGACATTAGTGACTCCGTCCTAATGAATAGACTTGAGTGAAAGAAAATTTAAGACAGCTGATATCAAGCACCCTATGGTTTTTTTAATTAAAATAAACAGTTTTGTTTACTACTAGATTCTCTTTTTTTTACTTTCTAAAAACATTGCATTATACAGAGTTGTAGTTTATTCTGTCACTGTTAAACAAATTACTTAAAATTTAAAGTTTTTTTTTTCCATTTTAGTACAACAATTAAAGCGTATTTTTAGTTTTTCAAAATATAATTTTATTTTTTACATTTTAATTAATATTGACTTAAATTTAAAAAATTTTTGAAAATTTTCAAAATTTTGGGGTTTTGCATTTCCCCCTCCCCTTCTCCCACAAAATTTGATAAGGAAGTCGACTTTGGGTAAAAGTTCCACCATGCCGCGGACACTAGTGCGTAATGACTTAATTTTAATACAATTTCCTCTAATTTTTCGAAATTTTGAGGCTTTCACTTTTGTGGAAAAGGGGGGGGGGGGGGTGGAGGTTCAGAACCTCGAAAGTTTCGGAACACTCCATCTCGAAAGAATAGATATTTGAAATTTTTTAAACTTTCGAAATTTTGGGACTTTGACCTCTGCGGGGAGGGGGGCGGGTGATGTTGAGGACCCCGAATGGCTCGGAAACACTCCTAATCGAAAGAGATATAAAGGAATATAAGAATGTAGGCATTTACTGTACTCCTATCTACCATGATAACAATATTGACAAATAGAAAAACTTATTACCTACCTATGAATAATTTTCTAAATAAATTAATATATAACTCTATGTTTAAGAATTTACGTACGTACATAATATTAAACTTCAAACTATACACACCAAAAAAACTAAGGATGTTTGTGAAACTATATTTTTTAGTCATAATGTTTAAAACATGTGTAGGATTTGTTTATATGTAAAACTGTTGTGGCCATATTCCGCTTCGCTTATCCAAAGGAGTATAGAAATTAATAGAGATTTTACTCCCTGTACACACTACAAATCTTTGAATTAAGTAAAAAAAACATAGTCCAAAATGAAACAAAAAGTATAAATAACGACCAATTTGACAGAAAAAAATTGTACTACTCGAATGACAATGTTAACATCCACCTGAAATTTAATAGAAGTAGGTAGGTAAGAATATATATAAGAAATTAAATGAAATTAAAACATACATAAATAAAATTATCTCACACTCAACCAAACATAATGTTTGATATGAAATAAAGGAAGAAGGCAATTACACGTAGCCTAACGACTCTAATTAATAAAAAAAAATAACCTACCTGAAATAGTAAAATTCAAAATTTCAACAATATATTACATTATTAACAAATATTTCTGGTCTTCGGTCTTGGCAGCCCTAAGAGACGCTTGACGCTTAGGAGATTAGTTATAATCACAAAACCAAAATCCTTGCAAATAAGTAGGTACTGTAAAAAAATAACAATATTGACAAATAGAAAAAATTAAAAAGGCCCTACCAATCTATAAATAAATTTGGAAGAAATTGATATTTTTAAGAATTTATGTACCTACATAATATTAAACTTGAAACTATCCACACAATAAAAACCTAAGAATGTTAGTGAAACTAATTTATTTATTTGTCATAATACCTAAAAAAAAAAAAAACACATATGTTTCCAAAATGAAACAGAAAGTATAAATAATGATCAATTTGACAAAAAAAAAATTGTACTACTCGAATGACATTGAAAACATACACGTGGAATTTAAAAGAATTATGGGTGCCCTAGGTAGGGAGAAAATATGTATAGAAGAAATTAAATAAAAAAACATATATAAATAAATTTACCTTGCCAACAACCAAACAAAATGTAACAATAGAAAAATACGTATTTTTTTTTTAGGTATTTACAAAATTCCACTGGAACCGTACATAAAAATGAGCCTATGTCACTCTCCAGCGCATAAATTATCTCTATGCAAAATTTCATGGCGTAGCAAACAAACACTCGGTTTTATAATATTAGTTAGGATGTGCAAACTATAAAACGATTAATAAAAAAACTAACAATGACATCTACTGGTGTATTGAGGTACTACGATGCAGAGCTTTAATTTTTCTTACTCTCTACTCAATTCCTTACAATAGCAAAACATAACGTAGTGGCTTGAAAGCTATTGTTCGGCAGACATAGAGGAATGACACTAACAGTTTGTATTTCTATGACACACGTTACATAAAATTAAGATATATTTTTTTAACCTGTTTAAAGATTATTTTTTTTAGACAAAAGATAGCCTATGTCCATCCCCAGGATATAATCTATCTTCTTGCCAAATTTCATTACGATCCGTTCAGCCGGGAAAACGTAACAAACAAACAAACAAACAAACAGACAGACAGACAGAGTTACTTTCACATTTATAATATTAGTATTGATTAATAACTATTATTTAATGAAATTATGTTACTCCGCACCTTTAACTTTACTATCGATTCGTATCAAAGTTGAAAAGTCAAAGCCCATAGAAACCAACACCTACTTCTAACATAAACTTGGTCGGTTTAATGCAATATTTAAATGTACTATGAATATTAAAATTTTAATATAGGGTAATAAATTACTTCCGGATTCTAGGGCGCCAATTAACTTTCATAAACTGTATATCACTGACCTGTCCAGCCAAATCTACCATGAAATCTAAATATTAACTTTGTCAGATCTATATTTTTAACAACTACCCATCTTGCCAGGTTTCATTACAATAATATGAATACAAATTCCTGCATCATAGTCGATTAGCAATATATTAACACATAAATGATTATTTACATAACCTTTTAATATAATACTAATATAAGATTTGATATTCCTATTTCCATCGGTGGAGATTAGCCAGTTTCAGTTAGTGATACAATTGAGTAGGTTAATAGATATATATCATATAATTAAGTCAAACAATATTATTCTGACTAAGCTCAGTGTGAATAAAGCAATTGCAAGAATTTCTTTCTCGAGTACTCTAATAGGCTTTTAGTTAGTACAGAAATGAACTGAAGATTGACATTAAAATTGGTCAAACAAAGCATTCAACAAGGCAATTTAAGTTGATTCAAGACAAGTAAATATTGAATAACATGGGAAGGAATAATATCAATGTGTGGAAATTGAATTTGGAATATCATAAAATTACATAAACACTTTCGAAATAAACATTTACATGCACAATACACTAAGTTGAGTACATACCGTTCGATGATATATAAAATTGATCAATAAATTAATCAAAGGATATATTGACGATTTTGTTTGATGCTGTTCAAACGTCACGTACAATAGGATGTGTCGCAGTACAAGCTGAGTTGAAACAGCTCACAGCACGATGGAAGAAAGTGGAATCGTCAGCAGCAGTCCTCGTCGGGCGTGTTCTTTGCATTGCAGACTTGTTCCAGAAGATCGCGGCGACTTCTCTTCAAAGACAATTGTAGTAACATCTCTTGTAGAACGTAGTTAAATTGGTGTAATTCAAAGTTTATCAGTTACTTCTCGAAGTTCCATGTCGAATTTGAATTAAAAGTCTTTGTAGCTCAACTTCTTAAAACGTAATTAGTTGACTAACTTCAACATATCTTGAGTTCCAGCTAGTTTCATATATAACATCGTAGCAAACTATAATTGAATTTCACAATTTCTTGATGTGCATTCATATTTAATTATGTAGTCAATATTTTTGAATAGTATTTCATTTCAGTACCTCAATGTCTTATTAACAGTAATTCATTTTTCGTTACACTTCTGATATCATAAAACGTTCCACCATTAATAAAATTTTCTTACAATAAATAATTCCAATCAACAGATTGCCTTTTTCCTTTACATCATAAATTCAAAGCACTATTGCATAGAGCAATTAATATAAATGTTATTTTACAAAGAATTATTTTTTATGGTTGGGAGAAACAAAATAAAATATTCAATTATGTGAAATGTAATATCACAAAATTATGTAATATATATTGAATAGTAGGTCTCAAAAACAGGCCATCGATGTTCAAGGGTCTGATAGACCCCCATGCGACTAGTCTTGTAACTTTTTATTTTATTTTTGTGTAAAGAGGTCAAAATATCTATTTTTTTATTTTTTAGTTATGTAGGGAGAAAAATGTATATTCAATCCTGAGGCTCAACGAGTTTTCGATGAAGGAGAATTAGAAGTCTCAGACACTGAAGACATTCTCAAAGTGAATGAAGACTCATCTGACACGGAGCAGGACAATTCTTCGGACGAAGAAGACAATGATGACATCTTTCTTGCCCATGATAGAGAAACCATATGGGTGAAAACAATTCCACCTAGAAACAAGAGGACTGTAGAAATAAATATTGTTACTCATCTCCCGGGAGTGAAAGGAGAAGTGATAAATGCAAAGGCACCATTAGCCTGCTGAAATATTAAAACACAATGTGAATAGTACTAATATCCAAATAAGGATGATGAAAAACCATTTTTGTAGAGAAAGACAAACAAAATAGAAGTTCGAGCATTTCTAGGTCTCTTGAACATGCTTGGTCTTGAAATGCCTATAAGCATAGGGACGGGGTGGGAGGCCATAGCATGGCAAGGATTGAGGAATGATATTTGATTGCAAAACAACTTTAATCAGTAATGTTATTTAATTAGGCCAAAAAACAAATTGATTAATGAAACAACAACAACCAATATGGTCAACACAATATCCAAGATCAATTCAAGTGATTATACACACAGCAAAATTTCAAGTGAATGAGCCATTATCAAGGCCACAAAAAATAGAGAACAGTCTAGATTTACAAGTTACGCCGGCAAAACATTGCGCGGTCCCATTACGAACCATCACAAGGTAGACGCATTGAAAACAGCAAAATTACAACAAAGTCGTTATGTAGGGAAAACCTACTACATAATGCGCGTTACATGCGTTACAGACGTAAGTTACATTTTAAAACAGATCAATTAAAATTACGTTTTACGTACGTCGATGTCTCAGGGGAGAACAGTTACAAACAAAGTGAAGTTAAATTATTCAATTAAATCCAAACATAATTTTCCAGGTGGTGATCGAAAGGGAATTTAAACAAAACAGACAAAAGCTTACATTATGGCAAGGGCCACCGCCTCACTCCAAACTTACATTTTCTTTCCCCCGAGGTCGCTCGCGCATGTCGTATAAATTTAAGCCTAACTGACTACATGCTGGATTACAAAGCTACTCGAGCTCTCGAAAGAGACTAAGACGAGACCATACAAGCTAGACTGAATTAAGGCTTTACAGCCGTTTATAAGGCATAGGTGCGGCACAGCGCGCATGCGCCGATCGGAGGAGGGGAGGCGAGGAGCAAGCAAGCACACACGAGGAGGGGGAAGGAAGGAGGGGACGAAGTGGCAACGCCTGCGCTGACGCGCGTATTTCGAACGAAGCGGTGATCCTGACGCTTCAGTCTCAAAAAGCTAAACAGGACCAACCAGGAGGAAATTTGGGCCACTGACACAACCGGTGAAGAATTCGCAAGGATGGTGATGTCCTTTCAAAGATTTAGATTCTTTCTCCAAAAGGCAAAAAGTTGATAAGCTGTCTCCTATCAGACAAGTTTTAATGTTTTTAAAGTTCAGGTTGGCATCTATGAGCCCTAGTAACACTACACTGTTGTAGCCTTTGTAATTAAAATAGTAAGACCCTACATCTGCTAGTTTGCCAATACTCACATGTTTCCCATCAATAGCACCCCCACAATTAGGAAAGTGCCACATAGACTCAAATTCTTATGCGATCCTCTTCCATTCTTCAGACGATAGAAACTGAAACAAAACAAATACACTTTAGTTTATCTTATCTCAATACTGTCTGCGCTTTAAGTGCACTGAGTATGCTGTACAATAAGCCCAATTAAATCGTTAAGAAATTATAATGTTTTTCTTCAGCAAAAATGTGTCCCTATTATCATCACCACATAATTATTTCAGTGGTTTACTATTTTTCAGGACGAACCATCAGGCACAGAGGTGACTGTGGCTACTCCCTCAGGGTCTCCAGAAGCAAAAAAAAGGAAAGCAAGTCATAAAAAACACATGAAGAAAATAGCGCCAACAATTGATACAGAAAGCAGTTGCTACTTTACATAAAGATGATGACAAGTCAGACATACTCGGGAGAACATATGCTACCAAACTCTGGGAGATGACACAAAATGAGCGGGTCATAGCAGACAAAGTGATAACTGATATTTTATTCAAAGGCCTAAATAACCAACTAACTTGCAATACCACAACAAAAGACTATCTTGAATACTGACGTCGTACCGACCATGGCATTTAAGCCCGTGCTCCGCACCGCCAGTACCGTATCCCGTTTTCGGAGCGCGCCCCTTGCCCAGCCGGATTGAGTCAGGCGAGCGCCTCGGGCGTGACCCCAATAGACAACAAACCAAATTAACAGTCACCGCGGCCACTGGCCTTAATTAAAATGCCCGTGAATGTCGGAATAGGAGAAGTCCCCCTAAAACAATTCATAGTGGGACAACATGGTAGTAAATTTACAGTCGCCAACTTGATGTCACATTTTAACTAATTAAATACATTAAAACTATTGTTAGGCCTTAAGCACCCAATTACCAGGTGCTACATTTTAATTGGGCACCTGGAACATGTTTTAACTGGTAATATAGTAAATTAAATTAATATCTGTTTTTTGACGCCGACTCACAAAGAAGAGAAAGTTTCTCTTCCTTGCGAGGCGGCCATGTCCGGCAGTCTCGAACCACTCCGCGCCGGGAACAGACGTGTGTCCGTGGGCAGCATCCAAGTTTTCTTTCTGTGATCATTTTATTCTGCACTTAATATTTAAATTTAAACCTCTTATTAATTCATAAGCTGCCCACGTCGACTCGGCGCGTATTTTACGGAACCGGGCCTATCCCGACCGTCTTCATCACTCACGTAAGTGTTTCGCCGAATTTAGGAGCCCGCTCATAGAGCACCCCCTGCACCCGTTAATGTTCGGCGCTGGCCGTCTCCAGCAAGCATCGACCCGCGTCCGGCGAGACTGCCGCGGTAACCAATAGTGTCGCGTAGTGCTATGTTTTTTCTGTGGTAATTGTGTAACGGCTAGACGTCGTCAAGTGTTGGTGAGAGTGTCTTGTAGCGGAACTAGATTAAAGGTAATTCTCACCAACTCGTGTATACTAATTTTCCGGAGTCTCCCGTCCTCCACACGGCCGAGCGGCCTTCACAGTCAAGGGAGAGCCATTCAGGGTAGATTCACGCCGTGTACCTGGCGGGGCACGCGGGGGCAGAGTACCCACGACCCAACACCAACGGCCTAGCAGCCCGCTAGCCTGGCGCCCCTCCGGACGACAAGAGCACCGCGACGCCCGTAGCGCCCGTCAGGTACCCCCCGGGCCTTTCACATAGGTCGGGTGACGGCAAATGGCACCCTTGCGTTGGGCATAACTACAGCCGAAAATCAGACAAAGGGGACAGAAGACGGCCATTTTGGACGCGCGCAGTGGAATTTGGCGCACAGAGGAGCAGCGACAAAGGGACCACCCGGAAGCGCGCGTCACCGCCCGCGCCGACCCTCGCCAACTTTCACTTTCACCCCCACCCCTCCTCTTTGGGCCTTCAGCGAACATCCTCGCCCGCACACCACCCCCCCCCCCTCTCCCATCTTCACATCCTCGCGCTCTCCGCTTTGTGCGGCTGTCCGGGCGCTCTCGGCCGCCGCTACACACGGCTATCCGCATCCCCCCTTCTCAGTGGCCAGTCTCGGCTCTCCCTTTTGTGCGGCTGTCCGGGCGCCTCTCGCCCAGCGGCCCGAATCAGCGCGCGCGCCAACCCCCCTCACCCCTCTTCATTCATCGGGAGTCTGTTTGTAAACAGAGCCACGTGCGCGCACGAAGCGACTGTCAACACCGACGCGCCGCGCGACGCAATGGCAGACAGACTGAAGATGAACACCTGTCGAGTCTGCTACTGGCCACAGGGCAGGGACCTGGTAACGGGGAAAGCGAACCTTCTACAGACATGTAAATGCGCACCGGATTACAACTTGCCGGCAATCAAGGTCGAAGCGCTCATAGAACCGTGGCACAACAGCGCGGAGACGGAATTACAGGCGCGAACACCACCGGTGGACCACACACCCCTACCGGGCCGTACCACCCCGGCCATCACCGCCCCCCCAACCACCCACGCCAGCGACTGGAGCTCGCACCCTGGCCGCGCGACGCACGCGCTGGACATCACCGAGGCCAAGTGCGTGTGGCCCGGCCTGGAGGACCTGGCATGAGCCCTGCCGCCCCGCAGAGCGACTCTGCCAGAGTTCGCCGGAGCCCCGCACGAGGACCCAGGGGAATTCCTGACACAGTGCGAGGCGCGCCTGACCGGGTGCTTGACGCACCAATCAGAGTGGGTAGAGCGGGTCAGCGAGCAGCTGCGAGGGACCGCTCGGAGCTGGTGGAGCATGTGGGGCCGGTTTGCCATGCCATGGGGCGAGTTTACGGACACGTTCCGACACCGGTTCGACACAGGATCGCCCCTCGTCGAGTGTTCCGCTTCATTCTATGGGGCTCGGCAGAAGGACAGCGAGGCAGTGGAGGCGTTCATCGCCACTAAACTACAATTGTTTCGTCGCATCTCGCCCGGCACTCCCCTGTCCGGGGCACTGCCCATCATCACGGGCTTAGTGAGGGACGAGCTGCAGCCCTTCCTGCGTCGCTGCCACACCGGCGGTGTAGCGGAGTACGTGCAGGAAGCACGCGAGACGGAACACAACTTCCAGAGAGCCTGCAAGCGCGGCCCGACCACGAGCACTCGAGGGGATGACAGCCCACCAGAAGCCCGGCGGAACACCGCACTACGGGACTCACGCTCACACCAACACCGAGGACTACGAGCCATCGAGGCGCCGCCAACTTGGCGAGCAGAGCGACCGCGGGACGCCGAAGCACAAGAGCAAGTCCCCCTGTGTCGCTTGGGATGCCCGCGTGGCGAACGTCACTGGCACAGTGAGTGCCCGCGGGGATTCCGGGCGGCGCGACCCGCCACACTGCCGCGCCAGGAGACGCACGTGGTACCACCTCCGCCACAGCGCACCAGCCCGGCCCAGTCGGGAAACGGCCCCCGGGGGGGCCGGGATTAGAGCCCCCTCCCCCCGCACAGACCATCAACCCCGCACCTGGCGGGGTGCGCGCCCTCCCGACCTTGGGACAGCTGGGCCGCCCGCGGGACAACCTGTTCCGCATCCCCGTGGAGGTGAACGGCCAGCCAGCTGCCGCGCTCGTCGACACGGGAGCGAGCGACGTGTTCGTACGCCCCGCGTTCGTGCCCGCAGGCACGTTGCGTCCGGGCAGCGGCGAGCTGCGCCTGGCTACCACCACACACACCGGGCGGATGCTGGGGCATGCTGAGATCGTGGTGAGTACGCAGGAATTGAACAGTAGTGTGTCCGCAGTAGTCGTGCAAGACTTGTGTGAGGAGGTGGTGCTAGGACTCCCCTGGTTTGTCCAGCAAGATGCGGTCTTGGAGCTAGGACCCCCCCGCCTCAACCTGGGAAGAGCCGAGAGGTACGTGGTGTACGCACTAGGACAGACGCCCCCCCGACAGGACGCCCTGCTGACCCTGGCGGACGTGCGCCACGACGTTCCCCCCTCCTACCAGGCGGAGGTAAACAAGGTCCTCGCCGCCCGACCCGAAGTGTTTGCCGTGGACGGAACCTTGAGGCGGACCACCGTCACCGAACACTGCATCCCCACCCTGACTGATGACCCAGTGTTAGACCCGCCTCGCGGCTACGGGTTTCGCGAGCAGCGAATCATCCGGGAGCAGGTGGACGAGATGCTGCACGACGGAGTCATCGAGCCGTCACACAGCCGGTACAATGCGTGCATTGTGCTGGCCAACAAGAAAGACGGGACAAGTCGATTCTGTGTGGACTTCCGGCCGTTAAATGCCGTGACCGTCAGCGCCCCGCCCCCGCAGATTAGCGTCGAGGCCGCCGTAGCCGGCTTGGGAAGGGCCCAGGTCTTCAGCACCTTGGACCTGAAGTCCGGGTACTGGCAAGTGCCCATACGACGCGGGGACCGGGAGAAGACGGCGTTCACGGTGCCAGACGGGCGGAGGTTCCAGTTCAGAGCCATGCCGTTCGGCCTAAAGTGCGCCCCGTCCACTTTCCAGTGCATGATGACCCGTGTGCTGGAGGGCTACATCGAGCAGTTCGCCCTAGCATACCTGGACGACGTCATAGTGTACTCAGACACTTGGGAGGACCACTGCCGCCATCTGGCCTTGGTGATGGAGCGGTTGGCCACAAACCACCTGACAGCCAACCCAGCCAAATGCCATCTCGGAGCCGCCGAGGTCGACTTCCTGGGCCACGTGGTCAACGCGGAGGGGAACCGCCCCCAACTAGGTCACCTCCAGCAGATCGCGATGGCAGAAGTCCCACGCACCCGGAAGCAACTGCAGCGCTTCATTGGGCTGCTGAACTGGCTCCGGAACTATATTCCGAATTTTTCACAAGTCATCGCGCCTCTGACGGACCTGTTGTCGCCCCAAGTCCGCTACCACTGGGGCTCGCCCGCCCAGACGGCATTCGAGGCCGTCAAGAGCGCGTTCACCCGGTGCCACACACTGGCCCGCATCGACCCCGAGCGCCCACTCGTCCTCCAGACGGACGCAAGCGCCCTGGGAACCGGAGCCGTGCTGTACCAGGTGAACGACCACGGAGAACGGCAGGTGGTGGACTACGCCAGCGCGAAGTTCGGCGCGGCGGAGAGGCGGTACCACAGCAACGAACAGGAGTGCTTGGCGGTGGTGTGGGCCGTGAAGAAATACCGTCCACACCTGGAGGGCAGGCATTTCACCCTCCGCACCGACAACCGCTGCCTCACCTGGCTCCACACCATGCAGGGGAGGAAGGGGAAGCTGATTCGCTGGGCGCTGCTCCTACAGTCGTTCGACTTTACGGTCGAGCACGTGCCAGGCGCGGAAAATCAGCTCCCGGACCTGCTCTCGCGCGAGCCAAACGGCAGACGGGAGGTGCTGGACGAGGAGGAGTGGGACGAAATCCTGCCTCCATCCCACACCAGCACGACTGCCGACGGACACCCTACCTGCACCCGCCTCACGCTCGGCGTAGAGGGGACCGAAGACCCCCCCAGTACCTAGGCCGACCTAGAGCGGCGCGTCCTCTCGGCCCAGCGCCGCTCGCCGGACGCCGACCGGCGCCGCGAGACAGCGCACGGAGGAGACCACCCCGCCTGGCAGCTCCGCGACGACCGGGTCATGACCAGACCACCGGGGGAAGAGGACGAGTGGAAGACCTACGTCCCACCCGAAGCGCGCGAGGCAACACTGCGATTCTACCACGATCATGACCTCGCCGGACACCCAGGCTCGGACCAGACCCGGAGAGCCGTCTGCCGGTACTACCACTGGCCGGGGGTGAACCGGGATGTCCGGGTCTACGTCAGGGAGTGTGAGACCTGCCAGCGTCGCAAGGCCCGCCGAGGAGACGGTACACAACAACAGCAGCCTCGCCAGCCGTCAACACCGTTCCAGACGCTCGCACTGGACGTGATGGGGCCGTACCCCCGCTCGCCGCGGGGTAAGCGCTTCCTAGTGGTCGTGACCGACATGTTCACCTGCTGGACAGAAGCCTACCCCTGCTGCAACGCACGGGCGGCCACCATCATCGAAGTCCTGACGCGCGAGTTCCTCACTCGGTTCGGCTACCCGGAGTCCGTCTTGACCAACAACGGCAGCCAGTTCCTGGGTGCCCGGTGGAGAAAGTGGTGCCAAGAGGCACATATCATCCACCACACCACACCCTCATACCACCCCAGGGCCAATCCGACCGAGCGCAGGAATCAGGATCTAAAAAATCAACTGCGGCTGCGCCTAGGGGAGGACCACACCCAGTGGGACCGCCACGTCGCCGATGCACTGTTCTGCGTTCGGCGGCGCGTGAACGCGGCCACTGGGATGACCCCCGCCGAGATGATCCAGGGGCGTAACCTGCCGCTGCCCGGCGAGCTGGCAACACACGGCGTACCGCACCCAGGAGAGCAACCGGAGGAGCGCGACGAGCGACGAACCCAGGAGCACGACGCAGCACGCGCAAGACAAGCCCGCTACAGTCAGGGAATCACGCCCCTAACAGCGCGACCCCCGGCACAACTGCGGGCCGGCGATCGGGTGTACGCCCGAGCGTACCCCCTGTCGGCAGCGCCGCGCAATTACTGCGCCGGACTCGCTCCCCGCTGGGAGGGGCCCTACACCGTGACGCGGCGCCTGGGGGCGACGTCCTACATGGTGGACTTGGGCAGCCGCCGCGTGCAGAAGATCCACCGGGACCACCTGCGAGTGGCGGCGACCCCCGGGGAACCACTCCCGGCTGAACCCGAACATGGGGACACGGCAGACGGATCAGACCAGACCCTTGATGCACTCCCTCCTGGAGGACTGGAGCAACAGCGAGAGGAAGCCGAGGACACCGCTCCAGACGAGCCCGAGTACCTCAGCGACGGGGAACTGAACGCGGACGCACCCCACGACCCCGGCGAGGCACCCTGTCTCGCAGAAAACCCGCCACGAGGGGAGGCCCCCGAGAGCGAGCCGCCCCCATAGCATGAGGAACCTACGGAGACTCACACCACGCCGCGCCGGCGGAGAAGGGGTCGGCCTCGCCACGCCAGGTGCCGGGTGACAGAAGTCGCGGCGGACGACTCCGACGACCCCGCCAGAGTGACCCCTGGCCCCGAACCCATCATATCCGACCCAGACGAGGACGAAGAGGAATCGCCCCCAAGCCCGACCAGAGGTGGTTGGGGACACGCGGCCTTCCTTGTCGACGCAACTGTCACCGTCACACAACCGCACGAGGAGGGGGCTGGACGTCACCGTCGGACACGACGCAGACCAGCGAGGCTGCGGGAGTTCGTCCAGAACACCACCCCGGGCCGGCGTTGATACCCGAGCGGGAACGCCAGCCCTACGGATGGCAAGGCCCGACGAGCCCCGCGGAGAGTAGCCCGCGAGAGCGCCCCCGACCGGCGCCGACCCCCGGCCCACCTGGCCGAGTACGTCCTGGGCAGTCTCGTCACGCCGCCCCACACATCACACGCCGCGGTGCCGCCTCCCGCTCAGCTGCCCACGCAGCGACCGAGGCGGCGTCCGCCTGCGGCAGCACCTCACGCGCCGCGGTGCCGCATCCCGGCCCAGCTGCCCACACAGCGACCGAGGCGGCGTCCGCCTGCGCCAGCACCTCACGCGCCGCGGCGCCGCCTCCCGGCCCAGCTGCCCACGCAGCGACCGAGGCGGCGTCCGCCTGCGCCAGCACCTCACGTGCCGCGGCGCCGCCTCCCGGCCCAGCTGCCCACGCAGCGACCGAGGCGGCGTCCGCCTGCGCCAGCACCTCACGCGCCGCGGCGCCGCCTCCCGGCCCAGCTGCCCACGCAGCGACCGAGGCGGCGTCCGCCTGCGCCAGCACCTCACGCGCCGCCGGCGCTACGGCGCCACGCGCTATGGGATCGCGTGTCGAAGGGTGCGGGCTGAGCTAGGGGGTCGTCGTACCGCGGGAGCGGGAACACGGGGCGGAGTCGGGCTTCCACTGGGGGGGGGGCATTTGACGTCGTACCGACCATGGCATTTAAGCCCGTGCTCCGCACCGCCAGTACCGTATCCCGTTTTCGGAGCGCGCCCCTTGCCCAGCCGGATTGAGTCAGGCGAGCGCCTCGGGCGTGACCCCAATAGACAACAAACCAAATTAACAGTCACCGCGGCCACTGGCCTTAATTAAAATGCCCGTGAATGTCGGAATAGGAGAAGTCCCCCTAAAACAATTCATAGTGGGACAACATGGTAGTAAATTTACAGTCGCCAACTTGATGTCACATTTTAAATAATTAAATACATTAAAACTATTGTTAGGCCTTAAGCACCCAATTACCAGGTGCTACATTTTAATTGGGCACCTGGAACATGTTTTAACTGGTAATATAGTAAATTAAATTAATATCTGTTTTTTGACGCCGACTCACAAAGAAGAGAAAGTTTCTCTTCCTTGCGAGGCGGCCATGTCCGGCAGTCTCGAACCACTCCGCGCCGGGAACAGACGTGTGTCCGTGGGCAGCATCCAAGTTTTCTTTCTGTGATCATTTTATTCTGCACTAAATATTTAAATTTAAACCTCTTATTAATTCATAAGCTGCCCACGTCGACTCGGCGCGTATTTTACGGAACCGGGCCTATCCCGACCGTCTTCATCACTCACGTAAGTGTTTCGCCGAATTTAGGAGCCCGCTCATAGAGCACCCCCTGCACCCGTTAATGTTCGGCGCTGGCCGTCTCCAGCGAGCATCGACCCGCGTCCCGCGAGACTGCCGCGGTAACCAATAGTGTCGCGTAGTGCTATGTTTTTTCTGTGGTAATTGTGTAACGGCTAGACGTCGTCAAGTGTTGGTGAGAGTGTCTTGTAGCGGAACTAGATTAAAGGTAATTCTCACCAACTCGTGTATACTAATTTTCCGGAGTCTCCCGTCCTCCACACGGCCGAGCGGCCTTCACAGTCAAGGGAGAGCCATTCAGGGTAGATTCACGCCGTGTACCTGGCGGGGCACGCGGGGGCAGAGTACCCACGACCCAACACCAACGGCCTAGCAGCCCGCTAGCCTGGCGCCCCTCCGGACGACAAGAGCACCGCGACGCCCGTAGCGCCCGTCAGGTACCCCCCGGGCCTTTCACATAGGTCGGGTGACGGCAATACTGAATACATGTAACTGGAAATCTGGACCATCGCCGGCAACATCAAACTACTCCACACCATCTACAACCACCTATCATTTACAATCTCAGATTAATATGGATACAACGTCAAATAACTTATTTTATTGCATGTTTTAGTCAACATTTTTTTTATCAATAAATCTCTCTTAATTTAAACTAGAATTTTCTCACCTTCAAATATTCTTCTTTCAAAGTTTTGTAGATAGCCTTGCAGGTCTCTGGTATTATTCTACCCAGTGCTTGAGGTGATATAATGGTAGAGAATTTCAGGTCTTCAAACGACTGTCCGGTAGCCAGAAAACTAAGAGTAGCTGTGAGGCGTTCCTCCGGTGAGACAGTGTTCCGCAACTTGGTATTTTTTTGTTATACATGATTTGACCTTTTGCAATAATATGTTAAAGTTTTCTTCCGACATCCTTGGGTAGTTTTGATAGTCATCAGGGCTATCATTCCTAATAAAATCCAACAAATACTTATGAGTAAATATCTCCCTATTTAGCAATCAATTCTTTGCCCACATTTCCTTTTTCTTATTCTTTTTCACAAATACACCAAACTCATCTAACACTATGACCGCCGCTACAGCTTTGTTCAAAAGACTCATCTCGCAACTGAGGTTTTCAACCATACCCGTTCAAGTGTGTGGTGAAAAATGACAGAATCCGGCTTGCGAGCCAGGCTCGGCGAGCCAGACTCACCAGTGTACGGGGCCCTTTAAAGTTTCTATGACAAATGCAGTAAATCACAAGTATAAAGTTTGGTTATTATTGCATAGTGTTACCCTCTTTTATCGCATAATCGTCGCACTCCCATAAACGTCGCACCCATATTTTAGGGCATCAAAATTTGGATAAAAAAATTTCTCACATAAACATCGCATGATTTTTTGGTCCCGCTATTAGATTCCGAGCGCTTTGTGTAAGTATCTTTTCCGTATAAAACTGTGTATTTTAAAGTAAAAATCTAATATTTATTCGGAAATCAACTATTTTACTTATTTAATTAACGGAAATACGAAGCTGTATAATGTGTAAATTTTCTTTTAAAAATGTTTTTAAACGGTTTAACCTTTATCTATGTGTCTGCGTCACTGCGGTGTACCGCTTATAAAATGTAGCCAGCGCTTCTTGGCATCATTCATGTTTGGTTATGTTGCTTCACGTATAGAGCGTGCACACGTAGTCGAATATCCATATCTCGCCGATTGGATGCAACACGCGCTGATTTAACTACATTTGATGGCCCGCACTCTTACGTGGTAAATGTGTACTACGACGATAGTTACGCATTAGTTCACGTCACACATTCAAGTGGCTTGCTTTCGGGTTGTGGCGTTTCATGACTATTCCGTGCACAGAAAGTGTATTGTTTTTATTATAAATAACATTTTTGAATTATTATTATTATTTGTTTACGTTTTTATGTTTATGCTCTATTGTTGTTTATTGGACGTATCTACGAGTGCTACACTCTATGGCGTAGCCCAAGTGACTTTGAGGCCTCAATTAGCAAGACCGCTCTAGGGAACTAATGACTTAAACGGCAAATTGAACTTTTTGCACATAATTTGTATAAAAGAATTTTCATTGTTGAAAATTAACGTTTTAAATTTGAAACATTTTAGTATTTTAAGTTGTATTGTACGTTCCGTTTTCCTGCGTGTACATTCCTTTTTCCTGTGGCTATAAATTGAGCGCAATACTTATTTAATTTAGTTCTGAAGTAGCAGTGACGAAGAATAATAAAATGGTGAGTTCAAGTTTGTGTTATTTTAGTGTTCAAAATATTTTTCCTTAATGTTAAATGAAGGTATTTAATGTCTTCAAGGTAACTATATATCACTGAAATAAATTAGGAACTTCTATAAATTATCAAAATAACACATGCTGTAACGCAAGTGCAACTACACTTTGATACTGGACTTGTTATAATCTCAGCAGGGACTATCCGGTTCATGTGATAAGCACATTAGGTAACATGACAACCCGCTGGGTGACAAGAAATTCTGGGAGAAGTTTCCTCATTCTTTCTCTACGTATTACATCATTGAACCACGTTTTTCCTCAACCGTACATTTTGTGCTCTCTAGTGGGGACATGGGGACTAAGTCTAAGTATTGCGCAGCCATTGCTAACCACTGGAACGGACGGTGAAGAAAATTTAAAATTAATTAAACGCGGAAAACTTTACACGTTACATATATATATATATATATATATATATATATATATATATATATATGCAATGTTTATAGTTATTACCATTTGCGTCAGACTTATTGAGAAATTTCCCGGCAAGTGGCGCTTCCCGGCAAGTGTACAGACTTATAACTGATGATCGAGTAAGGAACTGATGATCGAGTAAGGAACTGATGATCGAGTAAGGTTCAGAGGTCCGCAGAAAGAACCAACATCTAGTGATAAGCTGCTTGCAAGCCTGAGTTTTACAGTAAGAGGGGAAAGGGTGAATGTGGGGAAACAGTTCTTAGAAAAGGAGCAAAAACAGTGGCCAGCAATATTTTCTGTTCCGAAAACAGACATAATTACATTAAGCTTGATTGTAGGCCATCAAGCGCGCCTGTATGGTACGTCCGCCGGTTTGCTGCGACCGGAGCACCGCAGTAGGATAATGGACACTCAAGAAACAAAGGTTTCAACCTGTGAGAAATTTGCCCAAAGCTGACTTTTACACAATGGTAGAGTAAACTATGCTAAATAACATACCGAAAGTTTACCGCTGTAGACCTTGTGCGTATCACCGAAAACAAGTCCTACAAGATAGAGATTCACAGCAGGCCATGAAAATGCTTCCCATTTACGCATTGTTTAACATAGACTCTCCATAAATACGCCAAAATAATCAAGAAACGCTGTTTCACACATTTGGGTTGAAACATGTTTCAAATTTCAATATTAAAGACATGAGATAAATAGTTGAAGTAAGAAAAAAAATTCTAATCACAATCAAGGAAATGAAAACACGATACACACAAAAATAATGGGTCCGACGAAATAATCACTTTGTCAAAAGTTGTTGCACATTTATTAAACATTAAAGTGATACATTTTTTAATAGGCTTGTGTAATTGATTTAATTGCTAGAGCGTTCTGAGCGTAGCAGTGTCGTGTACGTACTGAGACAGTGCCACGGCCGCAAGGGCTGGGGTGACTTTCGCTTCCATGAAATAAAGGTTTTGTAATATCTGGTAAATTTACCCCAAACTGAAATTTGACACAGTAGTAATATCATCTTTTTTCTATTAACATGTGAATAGTTTACCTCCGTAAACCTTGTTCGTTACACCAAACGTGCTGTTAAGTCCTACATGATAATTTATTGTAACCCTCCACGAAAATTCATGCCCTTAATTAATTTTGTACGGTAAGAAATACAAACCTTATTGGCCCTATGAAAACTCTTAGTGTTTGGTTTTAAATAGACCACGCAGCAAGGATAAAATATAAAAATAATACGTTACTAACGGGATAACACATGTCAATAACTATCATGTTATACCTATTCGTTGCTTAGGATTGTTATAAATTTAAGTAGCAAGTAATTATAAATTGTTTTTTTTTTTTGACGTGACAACGTCTAATAAATCGATGAACGCAGGCTGCACGCACGGAAAAGTGTCCCGTTACGCACATTGTCCCGTTACGCTGTGTCCCGTTATGCTCATTGTACGCTTGCGCCGCATTTATCTATCTTCCACTCAATTGGCCTATGAATCTACTATTATATTAAATAGGTTAAGGCGGGCTTTTCAAAAGTAGCTTTTAAATTTAGTACTTTAACTAAACTATTTTAATATTTATTAATTTTTTGTTATTTTTCCATATTTCCATTCTTCCAAAATAAAGAGCAATAATCAAAAAGAAACATAAAAGAGAATTTAAAAAATATTTAGAAATTTTAATATCAAGTTGAACCGCCTAACCGACGTGCAAGGGAATAAACTATTTTATGGAGCCAATTGCACATTCCAATTAAACGATCACTTTCATTCAAAAAGTTATAGTTAAAATAATCTGTTCGTTAAAGTAATAAACATATTTGAATTAATTAGTGCAAATAAAATTTATATTTATCAATTAAATTTTAGATTTCATTTCAATCCTTCTTTGTATCCATACAAAATAGTGATAATTCAATAAAAATGATTCAATTTTATTCATGAAAGTATGCAATCATTTCATCAATGTTTTGTTATGACGTAACGTTAAACTATCGTCCGTAAACAGACTTTACAGACAACCAATTTTTTGAAATTATACATACTGGAAACATGATCTCGTATAAAATCCTGTCGCATATTCAATGTGACGTCTATGTCGGATCCATAAAGTTAAAACTTGAAAGCTCATTTGTGATTCCGTTTTCCCATTCAAAACATATTTTAGTCAAGTTAAAAATAAAAGCTTAATTATTTATTTACACGACGAAAAGACTACCTAATATTTTTTATATAGTTAGATGTTTAATTAAAGCCGAATGAGTAAGCACAATTTTTATAAAGATGATTTTCACGTAAGGCTTTTGATTTGTATGTAAACCATACTTTTATTTCAGTGACTGATTCAAAAAACATAATCAAGAACTTTATCGACTTTTGTTTCACCTTTATTGTTTAACATTGATTATATATATATATATATATATATATATATATATATATATATATATATATATATATAACATATTTTTTTGTCGAATAGCGTTTCTACGTAGAGTCTACGTTTAAACCTGCGTAAATGGGAAGCATTTTAATGTACTGCTGTAAATCACTTTCTTCTAGGACTTAACTGCACGTTATCGGCGATACGCGCAAGATATACATCGGTAAACGTCCCGTATGTCATTTAACATAGTTGACTCTACCACTGTGCAAAAATTCAGCTCCGAACGACTTTTTCACAGGTTTGTCCCTGTTTTGGTGTTTGTTTCCTGGACTCTCTTCGGTGGCTCAGATGAGTTGCCGGTGCTGGCTCGGTTGGGGGGAGGGGTAGTAATAAGCAAGGCGCGCCGGAGGCACGTATCGCTCCGTGGCCAAACGCGCCGGTGCCGCGTGTGTGCGGTCAGCGGCCCCTTCTTGCGATCCCTCCCAGGTACTTGAGCCTCCTCGGGGGGTTGTAAGCCTGGGGGCGCGCCGCCTCCCGCATTCTGACAGGCGGCACTTGTAAATCGAGCCTGTGGGTTCACGTTGGACCGAGACCCGATCCCCTCGGCACTGCAGGTCGAGCAAGGGTCTCTTTTGCCAATCGTGGTTTTTCACTGCTAACAGCATAACATCCGGTTCCAGCCTTCTGGAATGAACCTCATGCGCCAATTCTTGTGATGGGTGAACTTAACATCACGACCAGATATTAATTCTGTTACCGTTTTTATGTATAGTTCAGGACCTTCGTTTTTTTTTTACTACGCATAACTATGTTACCGAACATTGCAAGTGACAGGAATTCGTTTCGGCCCCCAAAGCCTATGGCCAACTCTGTGTTGGTTGTCTTAGAGTGTAGAGCGTCCAAAACGTATACATAGTGGCCAAAAAAAAAACCTTAATATAATGCTGTTAATACAAATACATAGTATTAAATTATGAATGCCAAGAACCAATATAAATTCTGCAACTCTACCATGTCGATGAAGCGCGATATTGCAATAGGAATCAGACTTATCTATATGATTTTATAATTCATTTTACCTGTTCATTCATTCCTCTGTAGATCTAATTCTGAAGTCCACGCACACGAAGTCGCGAGGAAAAGCATTTTATAAAACCCGGTAGTATTTAATCTATACCGAAAATTTTACCACGGCTTACGCATGAACGACTTAAGGTTTTGTAACGAATTAAAATTTCTTGTACACTTGACAAATTGCTGTGACCGATCCTTTAGTAACAATGTTTGGAATAAATTACATACTTTTCTTACAATGGTAAAATATTAGCAATACTCTGAAACTGCGCAGGCAAAGCCGCGGGTTATTGGCTAAGTGGCTACCCAATCACGTATAACCCGCAAAAGAATGTGACTTTATTATTGAACAATGAGCACTCTGAACCGTTTTGTTTTGGTTAAACTATAGATGGAGCCAAAAATAATGACGCGGGTTTATTGGGTAGTACAGTATACACGAGGAAAATAAGTTGTTACCCAATCGTGTTTAACCAACATAAGGTTGTTAAATGTTTGTTACTCAATGAAGCAAAAACTGTTGAACGGATTTTGATGAAATTCAACACACAGATAATGCAAATATGTAAGAAGGTACATTTTCCCCTTCACTGCTTACGACGGTTAAAAAATTTGCTTCCACTTAGTATTAAAACCATGCTTGTTCAAACATTAATTATGCCTCACTTTGATTACTGCGATGTCCTCTTTCCTGATCTAACTGATAAACTAGCTAAGCGACTACAGAAGCTCCAAAACTGTTGCGTAAGATACATTTTTAACCTTAAATTACGTGATCATCTAACCCAGTACTATCAGCAGCTAAAATGGCTCACTCTCGCACAAAGACGCAAAATGCACATACTTATCCTTGCTTATAAGGTGCTGCAGCAGGTAACACCTCATTATATGTCAGCCAGTATTAATTACCTACATAGTTACCATAGCCATGACACGCGATCCACACGCAACCCAATACTATCTATCCCAGTGCACTCATCCAAATGTCTGTCGGGATCTTTTGCAACCGTGAGTAGCAGGCTCTGGAATAAATTAGACCAAGCGACAAGGCAAACAAAAAATCTAGCTTCCTTTAAGTACAGGCTGAAAAAAACGTCTTTGTAACAACTGCTTACCATGACCACTTCGCCGCTGCTTGATTCTGTGTGTGAATGTGCGAGTGACTGATTTTAATGTAGTAGCACCTATTTTTTTTCTTTCCGGTTTTGATACTATTTGCTGTATGTTTAATTACTTTCCTTTTTATGTATGTCTATGCTTAGTTTTTAATTACTTAAAATTAGTTATGGTTGAATCTTTTGTAATAGTTCATATTTGGACATTAAGCTAAAATTTTAATTTGTTCTTTTAATATTTAGTCAACATCTGCTTATATCATGCTTAATTTTTAATATTCAACTCTTTGATGTAATTGCAGAAAAGTGGTTAAGTGTAAGAAAAGGCGTACCGCCTTAACTTCGCCACCAATAAAGACGATAAATGAATAAATAAATAAATAAATAACCTGGATAAATACATGAGACTTCTAATCCCCAACTTAACGACTTATAAATCCATGTAAGATCTAGCTTCTACCCTCGATTTCAGAATTGGGTTTAGAGAGAAATGAAAAATGTGTCAGTAGAAAATAAATTAATGGGATAAAAAAACTTCACCCGTAGGTATTTCATATGGTATAATAGCAAAAAAATATATATATAATTTTTTTTAGACGCACATATTTCAAGTTAATATAAAAAAAATATACAACATTGTATGATATATTATCTTCTGCCCGTACGTGTAAATTATCCACGCAACCCCCCCCCCCCCCCCCCCATCATTAGAAATTTTGCTTAGTATTTCGGATTTTGTTGTTGGTTTTGTGATTAGTTTGTGTTCGTTATTGAATGTTTATTATATGTGCATAATAATAATAATAATAATAATAATATATATACAGGGTTATCATAAATGATTCATTCGTTTTGAAAAGGCTATATTTTCAAAAGTAGGACATGTACACACATGGAAGCTATATGAAAAGAAACACAAACTCACCAAGTTTTTACACCCCTACAAATGTTCGATATGTGCCCCTTTGGTTACACGACACACATCCAGACGATACTCGAGCTCATTCCATACATTTTGTAGCATAGTCCTGTCAATGGTCTGCACTGCAGCACTGATGCGTTCTTTGAGCTCAACTAAGGATTGCGGTAGGGGGGGTACGTAGACAATGTCTTTAACGTATCCCCACAGGAAAAAGTCGCAGGGCGTTAAATCTGGAGATCTGGGAGGCCAGGGGAACAAAGCTTGGTCATCCTCACACATACGCCCAATCCAGCGATGCGGAAGTTCATTGTTTAGGTAGTCACGAACTGGGATGTACCAATGAGGGGGTGCCCCGTCTTGTTGGAAAACAAAGTCCCTTAAGTCAGCACTGAGTTGCGGGAACAACCACAACTGCAACATATCCAGGTAACATGTACCGGTCACAGTTCGCTCAGCGAAGACAAATGGCCCATACACCTTTGTTAATGACACTGCACAGAAAACATTCACCTTTGGCGAATCTCTTTCAACTGTCACGACTGCATGTGGATTCTCGCTGCCCCAGACACGCACATTATGACGATTCACTTTCCCAGATAAGTGAAAAGTTGCTTCATCGCTGAATATCAACTTGGTGGCGAAATCCTCGTCCTCCAATTCTTCCTGCATGGTGAAGCAAAATTCTAGTCGACGGGCATAATCCTGCGGCTTTAATTGTTGCAGAAGCTGCACACGGTACGGTTTGAAATGCAAACATTGACGCAGAATCTTCCACACAGTTTTTTGTGGTATTCCAAGTTCACGGCTTGCGCGGGCAGTTGATTTTTTTGGGCTACGCAAGAAACTATCCCTCACTCTCTCCACTGTTTCTTCTGGCACTCTTGGTCGACCAGTGCTTTTCCCTTTACACAAGCAACCAGTGTCCTTGAATTGCCGATACCACCGCAAAATGCTTTGTTTACATGGTGGTTCTTTTCCATACTCTCTTCTGTAAGCGCGTTGCACAGCTATGACAGACGAACATCTGGCATATTCAAGCACACAAAAACTCTTTTCGTGCTGTCCCTCCATTTTCGACCGATACTACCTTTGTACTGCCACACACCCAATCGGAAAGATAATGTACTAGTGCTGCCACCTGGAACACACAATATGAAATTTGTGAGTTTGTGGTTCTTTTCATATAGCTTCCATGTGTGTACATGTCCTACTTTTGAAAATATAGCCTTTTCAAAACGAATGAATCATTTATGCTAACCCTGTACTATAAAAGCGAAAGTTTGGATGTTTGTTACCCAATCTGCTAGCGAACTAACGGAGTTAATAAAGGTTGATTTGAGAACTTCGTCAACACATGACGTTGCACTCTTTGTTCAGCCCGGGCAACGCAAGGTACTACATCTGATATATATTCATATATACGTAGTCGCGACGTTCAGGCTGTAAGCCTTCTTTTACACTTAACGACAGTACTTTTCACCATTATTCAAAAATAATACTTTAAAAACTTATAAACCACAATGTTAAAATAATATTTTAAGGAATGAAATCCAGATTTTGGCACGACTATATAATATTAAACAATTTAATGTTAATAACGTTAAAAAATACAAGAATTAATACCATGAATGCAGCAGATTTGTTTTATGTGGTTACAAATATTACACTTACACATAAACGGCTGCCAAGAACAGTCTTGTATTCTCCTTCGGTGCCTTAAAAGGAGTGCTGTACGCCTTCTACCACGGAAATTTTTGGGGTATTTGTAGACTATATAGTACACAATATAAGGGCATATCAGCTATAACGGTTCCGTTCTTCTTTGAACCCGTAGACCGAAACATACAACAAATGTCACATTGTGTCTCTAAACCATACAAATAAGAAATATTGAATAATTTTGAAATGTATAAGGAACACCAATAACACCATACCTAATTTAGACGAGTGCAAAATACATTGCATGAGGATGGATGAAATATTATTAAGATTTTTACATATTTCCTTTTCGTTTGATACTAGCCAGTTGACATAGCCTGAGTTTGTTAATTTCTAGTAACTTTTTTCATGATACTACTAGAAATATTCATAGCGGTAAGGCTGGAAACGTGATAATTTTGCTTTTTATGCTTGTAAATTTTGTCACTTAAAAATATCAAAGTTTTAATTGAATAATGTTTTTAAATAAACCGAAACCCAATTTAATGTCTTGAAACTGTAAATAATCTCAACCTCTTTAATTCCCAATGTTCCACTATTAAGTAAGATCATACAATTGAATTTTGGATTATTCAGATACGATTACACCCTAAATCACCACGTTAGGTACATTCAACATCATTAATAATACATGCATGCACATACATACACACACACACACACACCTACTCAGTACAAAAAAAATCGTAAACTTACATACGCAGAGGTGTTGTAATTTTTTTGGTAATGTAAATTACATAAATGTTTTAGAACAGCAAATTGTGCAATAGGCTTCAGTAAAACTACACGAATGAACATCTTTTAAACTTTGATATATACTTTAAGGTTTAAACGGGCTACGACCGTGTTATTGTGTAAAATATTTGTCCGTATAAGTATAGATACTACAAAAAATAGCAAAATTAATTTTTCCAATTAATAGTGCTAAACCTCATTTAATGTGCATTATATTAGGATAATAGTACTCCAATAACTTTATATATTTATTGGTTTGGACGAAGAAGTGTGCATTTATAACGAATTCGATATGCCGCCAGTTGTCGCAAACAGTTGAAGGTTTACAATACATAGTATAATTAATTAAAGGTGATGAAATTACACATTGTTCTGAGGCACAAATTGGCCGTTGGCAGCCAGAAACTACATAACAAAGTAAGCTATACAGTATATTTGGAAGAACTATGATTTAATATGTTCATTGTTAGTGAAATTCACTCAACGATGAAGTCCAATTAACTGACAGTTGAGGTGAACATGCACATGCATGCTTATGAAAATATATATATATTTATTACGAATAAAAATACACTAACAGCTATGACATCTTTATAAAACCATGGCAATTTGATGTTATTTACCTGAGCAGCAGAGAAATAATACATCAACATATGTAGGTGTAAAATTATACTGACATAGATGGAGACTCCGCTGCTACTCACATTTTGAGTATAAAATAGGCCTACACATTATTTTTTGGAGTGATATACTCTCAGACATGTAAATAACAAGTTAATATCACATCTTTATGAGTTTCTGCAAACCTGCAACAGCCATTCAACATTATTTATATGAATTCCCCACCATTGTGAAAAGTGCTTAACAAACAAACATTTCAGGAATTAGGTCTAGGAGATTTTCTGTGACGTGAGAGTTTTCTACCTGCTAACACTTGGCTGTAGGCCTACCGTTAGGTAGGAAAAAAAATGTGTCATAATAATTTGCGGAAAGACGTATGTTGGCAAATATACATTTCAATTGGATGATGTCATGATAAGCTAATTAATAGATACTTGTATATATTTATTGTTTTATATAAATCAACATGTGTGTGCAATACGAAGCATTACATGATTTTTTAATATATTCTATCATTTTTTGACGTACATAAAATATTAAAATTGGTTTATGTTGAATTTATGATGACGTAGGTGATTATATAATTCAATATGTATGGTAAATCTAAGAAATATTTTCAATGAATATGATTTTATGCGACACATTCTTTATTTACTTGTTACATCCAGCAGTCACCAACATGTACTCCAAAAGTAATCAATGATATCTTCAACAATTTAACGATATGGATTGTGTACTGTAATGCCCCCTGTGGAAGTGTACCCGCTTTACTATGGCAATAAATGAGCCACTTTACAGTTACAGATTAATAATTCTCTCTGTCACGCGCTTCTGAATCTATAATGGGCGCCAGTACCCCAAGTTACCCAACTAAATTATTTATTACATAGAAGAATAAGTTTAATACTAATTATATGTTTATTATTTAACATAAAAAAATAAATTACAAACCAGGTTGCTTACACTTGTGAATAAAAGGAAAACAACATATTATTTAGCTAATAAAATAACGTTGGGCACAACAGATACAAAAGTTCATTGGTTAGGAGATTAAAAAAAATAATTTAGCTAGTTCAGTATTCGTCGGTTCGCATGAAATTCAAAATCTTTCAGGACCTATGAGTGAAGTCATACAAAACATTAATTGTGCCATAATTCCAAGAAAACTAGAGGCTTTAATATGATTCAAAGACGATTGACTTAAAACAATTAGCTTAATCAGACAGCAGATGGTCACTAACACAATTCGTGCTATGATTCGGTGACGCGGCAGTTCAGTATTTAACATAGCATATAGTCATACCTGATGATTTGACGATATATGGTTTTCAGATAGAGCCCCAATATAACCAATACTCTCAGAGCTTCACGGAAGCTCGGGGCGTATTTTTCTCGCCAATACGAGAGACGTAGCGATGCTATATAATATTTAAAATGTCACGTCGGCAAGGCCCGACGCGACAACACACCCAAGCCACAATATGGCACCCCGAAGTTTTTTTCTTATCTTCCAAAAATTAATAGCGTCTCTAACAATAATGTATTTAAAAGATCCGCTGATCTATCGGCCAATCACCGGCCTTGAATTAAGCATTTAAAATATATTACATTTAACATTATTAACATAGAGAAAGGTTTCAAAGCTCAAAGAAATATCCAAAACAAATATAGAAGTTAATTAACATGAAAGATATATAAATTTGGCACAAATAAAAATGTTAACAAATACTGAAAACATAAATAAATTATTTAAATTAAAGATTCAGTGTTTTATGATGTGATGTAGTATCACAGTACGTGTACTAATGTGTATTGCTTTTAAAAAAATGTATAAACAAGCCTACAATTAAGGCTTGTCAGCACAAGTTTTATATATTTAAGAAAACAAAAATAAATTTTAAAAATTTATCACTTAGTAAAGATATCTCCGCAACAATTTTCTGGGTTGACGCTATGTTTTATTTCTTTTAACATTGAAATGAATATTAAAAAAATTGTCTCTTCAAGAGACGCGGCTACTGGAAGTTCACTTTGATAAACTCAGCTCTAGGCCTGTTCGAGCACACAAAGAAACTCATAATTTAAAAAGTTCTTTGCCGTATTCATAAGTTCACAACTACAGCAATTTAGTAATTGTATTTCGTGTCAATTACAATACAATATGTATATATTTTTTTTTAAATCGGTATGTACAATAACACTGAATTGTTTTAGTGTATGTAACGACTATTTTAGGATGCCAGAACCTTCATGGGTTACAACCTGCTGGGCTCGTCCATGTTCGTGCGCCTCGGCAGATATATAGAGAGCTGCCAAGGATTTCCAGTCCGAATTGACGTTAACAGTAAGTAGACTCAAGGATGTGCCATTCCCTTAAAGAGTTCTTTATTTTTGGCGTGACAGTGTAATAAAAAATAAATAAACTAACTTTTGGCTTAGTAATTGTGATATTATAATTATTATCGAGTCTTGTCTTTTTTTAGTGCTTCCAAAATGTGGTGAATAGGCAAAGTAAATGAAATAAATATCAGTACCCATTATTTCGCAGCAAAAACCATGGAGGTGTAAGAATCTAAGTATTTTTTTGCGAGAAATATTTTTTTCTCTCTTATATTACAATGTGTGTATTTAAAGCCCAGTCGTTTAGGGGTGGCAGCATGAATGATTTTCAGGAGGAGCTATTTACATCACTTTTTATTGTTAAGTCTTCTCTAACAGATCTTGAACATTTGTACTCCACGTACGAACAGGACATTTCTGTGACATTTCGCGAGATTGTTTTGGTTTTGTCTGTAAGTTAGTAAAGACGAAACATTAATAAACTCTTTTTAATTTAAAAAATTGGTTTTCTGTAAAGTCGGTTTACGGACGATAGTTTAACGTGACAACGTCATAACAAAACATTGATGAAATAATTGCATACTTTTATAAATAAAATTGAATCATTGTTATTGAATTATCACTATTTTGTATGGATAAAAAGAAGAAGTGAAACGAAATCTACAATTTGATTGATAAATTTACCTTCTTTTGCACTCATTAATTCAAATATGTTTATTACTTTAACGAAGAGATTATTTTAACTATAACATTTATACAAGTTTGCTATTTAAATACTTCCAATCTGTGTTATTCTGTTAAGGATAGGACGATGATAGGAAAAGTAGGAAACGAATGGGAGTGTTTCAAGTTTAATGTTTCTCGATGAAGTCAAATCGATGGTTGTTCCAATCGAGTGGAAGAGAGATAGATGCGGCGCAAGCGTACAATGAGCGTAACGAGACACAGCGTAACGGAACAATGTGCGTAACGGGACACTTTTTCGTGCGTGCAGCCGGCGTTCATCGATTTATTAGACGTCAAGTCAAAATAAAGAAAAGGCCTAGGGAAAGCCTCCTGTCCCTGCCGCTGCCACGCATACAGGCGCGCTTGCAGTGCAGGTTATTTTATCTGAACCATACATTATTATATACGCAAAGTCGTAATATATGTATTGCTACTTCTAATTTATCATTTAAACAATAAAATTAAACGTAATAAATTAATTTTATTTAAAAATTGTGTTACATGCCTGTTGAAAGGCATTCATTACAATTTCATACATACAGTTACATGTCATTAATACTTTTAGTTGTACTTTGATTTCGCAAAACGTTTACCTACGTCCTTTATCTATAATTATATGAACCATCTTATCTAACGATATTCTGACCAGTTATCAGGAAGAAATATCAGATTTAAATTCATATCGACACTGGACATGGCAATCATTGTGGCAATATCTCTTGAAATCTGAGTAAAATTAAATTGTAGGTTTGAATGAAGTACCTACCTAGTTACCATGGGAGAAATACAAGTATACAAATTCTACCAAAATTATATGCAACTTTTGAAAAATATATCAATTCTTTATGTACCTAACTTATGGTTAAGTCAATTTGCAAGAGCTATAAGTAATTTTATATATAATGTACTTTCTACTTTTCCAGAGAGAGGCAAGCAGATGTATCACAACTGCACTGGAGGGGCAACAGTGAAATTGTGTGTACAAAAAATAAAACACAACAAATCGTTGTTTCAAAAAGCACGCGTTTTTTTGATGGTGGGACTGAACGATGTGCTGGTAAGTACATATCGTGATAAGGCGATGTTATTTAATGCCTCTGGATGAAGGCACTCATAAGATAGCTTGCTCAAGTTAAGCGCGCACTTCGCGTGAATACGTTGGAGTTAAAAGGAGCATACATATATATAAATGACTAACAAAATAATATGTATTACTTTGTTACAAGAAATAAAAAAAATTACACAATTATACTGTATAACGTTAGATACGCCAAATCGTTAGAGTACATAATTTGATTAATAATGTACATAGAGTAATGGTAGCCTAATAATAAATTGTTCTTACTTTTCTTAGTCACTTAAATGCAACACATATCATTTAATACTTATTGCCAGGGTGTTTGCAGCAATTCCATGTAAGGAAATACTTTTAAATCGGGCTTCAGTCAAGATTGTCAAGTTCCGCCAGCAAAACGCTTTGCTGAATACCATGCCTTCAGTTCTATGAATTAGCACTCACACAATCATGTGTATCTTCTTACTATACTCCTTGTTAAGTATGTTTGTTACGTTGCATGGTAGTTGCACATAGATGCGCGTGCAATTAAAATTTTCATGGACCTTTCCGTTTGTAACTTTGCAGAGGTTGTGTTTCAGAACTGATATTCCTTAACAAAAAATACTTGTTTCAGCATTCCTTGCACCCCATTATATCTATGCCCAAAAATTACCGGACACCCAGTTATACAAAGCGCATCAAAGTTAATCGACCTTTATTTCGAGTGAAATTTTTTTAAATATCTGCTAAGCTTTATTTCAGTAATTAGTACCGTTCCCTGTTTTACGAGGAATTAAACTTCCAATAAATGCAAAAACCAGCTACGAACTATCCTTATTAATTTAGTAAAAACCTCGGGTGTCGATACCTTTGTAAGCTTTGTTTTGCGTAAATTACATTTGTTTGAACTCTGTTTGCAGTTTCAGCCTCACTTTAAAGGCATATATTAATTTTTAATACATTAATAAGCAAATAATTGCGCACATAACTTGAATTGAATATTTTGGGGGAATGTTAGTCACTCATATGTTTTTTTTGATTAACAGAAGAATATTATGAGTTATAATCTTGACAAAACTGTAGACTGTTCAAAGTATCACAGTAGGGTCGTCATATATACTCATATATTACATTTTCCCTGCAACTGAATGTAGTTGAGGCTATGAGATGAACTGTTTTGTAGTTCGATTATTACATCGCTGCCGACCGCGAGCTAGTATAACATGGTTTTTCACCATGTTGTAATATTACTATGGTTTTTTTCCTGATATTATTATGACTTAAGTATCGCACAAATACGACTCAGTGGTAATATATTTGATTCATTTAGTGATAGGATCTGAGCAGAGTCGCAGCCACATTAACGTGACTCGTTAGCAACTATAGTCACTAACATACAAATTTGAGTAAGATGTTAATGGTTTTTAATTCTTTAACTTTCCATTTGTAAATTAGCCTGCACATCTCAATAGTGTATTATATTGGTTCTTGTCATTTGCAACGGTCGATAGCTCTGCTATAGGTTGACAGTACAATGGTAATCGGTAGGTGACCAGTATGCCAACTGAAGTGAAAATAACCAATTGCTTTGGCACAGCACTACCCCGCCAATTAGACACCGAATTACCATTGAAAGGCGGTAGGCATATTACACGAGGTTCTTTAAGTCAGTTAACTGTATAAATGTCTCTATAATCAGTTTGAGAATTTTGTTATGGTTCTATGTTTGTAACAAAAAACAAACATTAGCGGTAATCTGAATGTATTGCATATCACTTTAATTTTTTTTTGTAATCTTCCGCACCTCGTATACCTGATATTACTTTGAAATGTTTCTCCGGGCTGTTTTTTACCATATTCGACGAAGAAAAAGTACTAATATATGTAATATTTGTCACACATGACTACGTATACGTTATGTATGTAATTTGTTTTTCAAATAGTTTTGGTGCCTTTTATTAAGTTTTAAATGTAACTGTGAAAATGAAATAATGTGGTATTACAGAAGGGCATCCGATCTGACTATGCGGCGAGGGATTTTAAAATCCTCCTCCGGATGCTGCAGGAGAGGCAGTGATGCTGCTGCCCCCTGTGCCACGCTTCCAGCCGGGCAGCAGGCAGGAGCTGTACCGCGAGTGGCTCAACTGCCACATGCAGAGCACCGCAGGTCATATTCTACCTGGGGATCCTGTTTTTTTCCTTCAAAAAGCATCGTATTTTTAGGACGAAGCATGACATAGAAAAATTTTTGGTAATGTTGATTTGGTCTACCGTAAATTTTGAATATTTACTTCTCCGGCATTTGAAACCAATTGGTACCATTAACTGACAGCGGAGCTATTTGGCAAGCCAGACATTAGGAGCCATTAAGTTGAAATAATAATCATGAAGTGAAACAGTTTAAACATGCAACTGCTAAATTTTAAGACACATATAATTTACATTATCAATGAATATTCGGCAACAAATTTCAATTTAAAAAAAAAACATAATATCTACACAAGCTTTGACTAGGAGACCAAATCAGAGAAGAAATATTTGATTAATATTCACGATTCGTGGAATGTTTACGCCACATAGTGGAAAATTTGGTACTGTTTAGTTTTGTTCTTTTTTTTGGGGGGGGGGGGGAGGGGGAGAAATCATTTTATAACCCATACTTGTGCTTCCGTTTATGCATGTAACGTACAGTATCCAAGGAAAGACTAGGTCAGATTACTGTGATAACACAACAGCAACTGGCCCGTATGTTTAGGGGATATTATATGTCCTAAATGAAACAGTATATTGACAAAGTGCTATGTACAATATGTATGCCTTGACTGAAAAATGTTTTTCCCCGGGAATAGTACCGCCAGTTGAAAATATGCAATTGAAGGGAATAACGGTTGCTTGATAAGCTCTCTTTTAGCAAATGTTATGTAGTTAATTTATTCCGGAAAACTTATACATTGTCATCATGACTTCATGAGTCTGCGCTATGCCACCTCTAAGAAGTTCTCAGGTTGTTCGGGCTGGGCAACCGCACAGTAAAGTGGCAGAGCCTTCATAGGCGTTATTGTACAGAGTGAATCCACGGGTTATTAGTATGTAATATGACTAGGGATGAAATTTTTTGATGTAACCACTGTGGTCCATAATAATATATTAGTGTTTCAAATGTACGGTAGGGTTAACACGTAAAACAGCGAAGAATTATTTATCAGGCTTGACAGTTTGCGGTGATAATCTCAGAGAGTTACACTTAGCAGATTTATATTTTTTCGCGTGGGCAATTCCGTAAACTGTAATAAATAAATTATGAAACTGTTACAGTTTTATATTTCTTCCAAACGCCACGTGTGATTAAGTTATATATCTACCTGCAGTCTAAGCTAATTTTTCGATGATTTGGAACGAATATGTGTGACAAATTAAATGGTTCATCCACACAGGGGGAAAAGTATATGCATCGTTAAACTTTACTGCATGACAACGTTAATCGTTCTGTAGGTTAGCTTTTTGTGAAGAGGTAAAAATAAACTATTTCCCAATATAATATATAGGCGTTTTTCAATTAGGTGCAGTTACGAAAGGATATTGACTAATTAATGTGATATTTTCATTTCAGAAAGCATGAACATCCGCGTAATTAACGCAGACACGATTTTTCGTAGATGGGATGGTTCCGTGAAGTCGGAGTTTTTTGAGAGGTAAGTTGAATAAAGAACATTTGAAAATGTGATGCACTTATGGCACGGTCAGTTCTTGGAATAATGTCAGGAGGATAATAACGCCATTAGAATTATGACATGTAGTTTCCAGCTCCCTTAAATATTAGCTACCATCTGTAAGTAATTCTGCTGTAAAACACTTACTGACACTGTCAATGTTTATTTATTCTTAATCGTCGTTATATTTCCATACCATATATTTTTGTCTTGTCAATAATAAAAAAAAAACTCAATGTCATCCGAAAAGAAACGTAATTTCGTGTGTGTCGAGCAATTACACCACTGTAGCCTACGTATTTATAAAAGTGGGTTAAATGTAATTAATGAATTAGGGCCTACGTGTAGATTTCTTTGTTGAATTAGCCCACATCCTTATAAAAATATGTAGGAAATGTTTACTTTGTTTAATGTGGAACTTATCAATTTTATTTTTTCCGCAGGCAAGTATAAATATTAGTGTTGTATTACCTCTATAGATAAGAAACGTTTATTCAAATATATTTTATTTATAGTGAACATTTATTTCTTATCAATTGCAGCAGTTATTTTAGTGTAACTGGTAGTGAGATAGAAAGAACATAATATTGAGGTAAATTTTTATATGTTCTTTCCATTAATCTCTTTTTTAGTAAGGCTATTTATGGGCTTTGTTAATAACGTTGTCATAAGTCGGTAAGTTTGTAGGATCTATACCGTTTCCCCATCCTTAAAGTACGTCAGTTTTTTTTATCGTTCAATTGTTTGCCAGCAGGAACATTTTGTCTTTATCACTGGGCAATGGTTCTATATAGGTAACGGCTAATCTTGCTGCCACTAGTCTTAGAAGTAGGCCATTGTTTTTAATTTGTAGTCTAACAATTACTGAGTATGGAATAGATGTTCGTGTTGCTTTCACTAATTTTTTGATGATAGGAGTTATTTTCTTTCTTAATATATGGATAATAAGTTATTACCCTACATATCTGTAAGTAAAGCCATGGTATGGTAAAATTTGGAAATAAGTGAAACACTTTTAATTACTACTTTTGTGTAGACTTATCATTAAATGTTTGTATAAAGCTTAGATAATAATCTTAAAATATTTTCACGAATGTTTCATCAAAACGTTTGAAATTATGACAGATTTTTGTAATTTACTGGCGTCATTCCACAAACTTACCCAATAATTTGAATGATTACTTCCATGGCACCAAATAGCGAAATATAGTGTGGTCCAAGCGTCTTGCAGCTGTTGACGCATTTGGTGAGGAGTGTGACAGGCGAGCTACATTCAGGTCAACGCGTGTTTGCATAGAATCCGGAACCCCAACTCGCAAAATGGTTTACCAGCAATTTATATAATGAAATCGACTAGAAAGCGTAGAGATTCAGTATATATTGTCGTTATATGGTCTGATCATATTATTTTCATAAAACTAAAATTTAGTTACAATTGAAATTGCATTAAAAGTAATACATTCCTGTGAAAAACTTTATGTCTACAGCTAGAAAAACTGTTTCGTAAGCTGTGTGAACTTTTATTGCACTGTTTTCTATGTATGAATATGTGTAATATTTGTGGGATATTTTAATACTGGTGAAAATAAAAAGTTCACTGTATTAGAATAAAGTATTGATAGTCATCAAGTGAATATTAATGAATTGCACTTTACTTGATTCCGTATTCCACTTAATATTGATCCTATCTTATTTTCATAACAGTAACTGATGTTTTAATTAATTCGATGTTGATTGGGAAGCACAAAGTCAAATATATGTATATAGCTATACACTTAAAATAATAACTTCTTTATAATTTCTGAGTTATTCGTTAGTACTTGAGTGGTTTAATGCGTTTATTTTCAGGTTCATGGGTGCTGAAAGGAGACCCGACAACATTCACTGGAACGAAAAAGGGATGAAGGCACTTGTGCATTTCCTGAAGAAATGTTTGTAAATACAAGCGGACCTACAATTATATATAACCTTTTTTGAAGGCGTGGTATTTTTAAGTGAAAACAATTACACGAATAATATGAGTTACTTATTTAAGATTAAATCTGAATTCAGTAATAGGGAAAGGATTTATAGCACCAAATTTTATATAAATAATGTTTAATTTTTATTTTTTTTAAATTTGCAATAGGTAAATATTTAAAATGAAAACAATTGAGAAAAAAATGTGTAATGAAATATATGAACTAAACAAATAAATTTGTAGGTTAGAATTTTTTGTTAATGAACGTGCGAGTAAATTTGGTAGAAACTCATGTAAAATACTCACTGCAATACCATACTGTATTTGCTTAATGTATGGTTCTTTAAATATACTTCAAAACATTTTACGCACTAATTACATCTTTATGTAATATTTAAATTAGCACGTATATTTACAGTGCGTTTTCAGGCCGTTTCGAATGTCTAATTCAGAAGGCAGAAACCTCAAATCTTTAAGTGTGCAGCCAAATTTTTTTTCCAAGTCTAGCAAGTAACACACAATCTCAACTCAACTCTTTCCCTAAGAAAAATTTTCTTCCCAGCTTGACTCTTACTTTGTAGAATAGTTGTAGGAACATTAGAAGTTCTACTTGACTACAAAATTCACATCTTGCATTCACGAACCACTTGCTGTGTGTGTGCTGTGTGCGTCAGATTTTAACCTCGCGTTCTTTTTTCATATTTGTTCTTGGTTCTAGTCATGTTAAAAACAGGTCAAGAAAAATAAATCAACCAACTTCACCCTCTTGATGTGATATTGAAACACATTTTCTTGTTATAATTTTTTTCTGATATTAATCTCAATAGAATTTGATATTTTGCTATTCATTCAAGTCAATAATTTTTTCAGCCATCAAATTTATTAAAAACTTTGCTACAACTTCATGGTCTAAAAACAGGCTACTATTGTTTGTCAAAAAATGAGCTAGCCTGATTAGCGACTGATAATACGAGAGGTGCCTTGTGTGTCTAGTAACTAGGGCCAGCATTCCTAAAGATGATGGAATCCAATATTAATGTCACACGTGTTCTAGGCGATTAACAATAAACAAAGCAAGGCAGCTGTTTACGACCTCAGATGTCTTTCTTAGGAATTTTGGTTCAAAGATTAATTTCAAGTATTCTGTAAACTGGTGTCATAAACAGTAATGCTGATGAAATATATTTACTTACGTCCGTATATGAACGTATTTCTTCGTAATAGAGAATGACAATTGCGCTGTCTGGATGGTATCAATGTGTGGGTTTTGAAATAAAACAACCAAATTGAACTAATTTCTACGTTATAGGAAATTATACGTTATATCGAAAGACGTTATAAAGAGTTTACACTGTAGTAGAAACTTGTGTCCATCTAGTCATCATTATTATTGACTTACACTCTTTATTTATTAATTAAAGTGTATCTCCTCTGCGGGTTGCAATTTGCTAGTAGTCCTGTCTCGAATGTCGATGCCTCTGGTGCTGAAACAGCTTGGTTTAATATAGATTTATCGTAAATTTATTGCTAAAATTATTCGTTGAGTTTTCTTCTTATAATATATTCTTCAATAATTATATTTTATACAAATTCAATATTGTCAATGTAAAGTTCCGTTGATCTATTACGGGAGCAATGTCAAAACACGTCAGCTCGCTTGGGAGGATTTTATTCTTCTCCTATAATTTTTTTACAGGAATTATTTATCGTTGCTACTAACAACTGAAAATAGTCCTCGGAAAATTATATGCTGGTCTCTCTAATATTCAGCTTCATGCGTTCCCTGACCAATCACAACAATCGTTTTAAATTTCAATGGGTTTTAAAAATCCATTAAAAGATTGCCTTAATTGATGGATACTCGCTGAAAGTCTACATTTATTAATTCAACGACGTCACAACTATTGATCCATGAATTCATTTCAAATGATAAATTTTAAAGTAATTTTTACTTATGTATAAATTGTAACTAAACTTTTCATTGGCTGCCTCAACATATCACAAATAAACCCATGGATAACATGCCAGTATTGTACATAATAAATGACAAAAAATTGAAGTATGATTTTGACATAGCAAAGAGAATTAGTATTTTCCCCTTCAGTTCAAGAAAATGTCACTATCTGTAAAGGCGTTACTTTACCCTTTACATTGGGGCAGTTCATAAGCACATTACTTTTCATGTGAACTGTTAAGTAGCCAAATGTTTGTAGGTACCCATTTTAAATTTCATAACTTTTATGGAGATTCTATTCTGTGGCTTTCTACATGTAAACTATGTACAATAAATATCCCTGTACAGTCGGTCATCTCGTTCGTTCAATAAAATTGATAAGATTTCAGTAATATCTTCTTAGTACAAGAGCCAAATTGCTACATGCAAGTGGTGTCACAATAAATGGACTTGTGAGCAGAATTTCACAAGTTAGTCGCTTTCGTCCTCACATAAATTGACATGCAAACTAAACTTATTTGATAGTGTAAAAATAGGGTAGGTGTAAATATAAATGACTGTTGGGGTTTGTTCAACGGTACTAGCGACATAAACGTTAAATAAGTAAAGTCATTTCATTTGATCTGATATGCATATTTTACTTTCATAACCGAAACAAATATAGATATCCCCAAACCTTTGGGGCAAATGTAGTCACAGCTCCTTAATCATATCTGTGACGTGTGCTATAGAGTATCTCGGAAGGTATAATACCTGAATAAATTTCTTTTACGATTACAACTACCCCACTTCAACTAACACATTTCAATTTTTAATAACGCACTAGCTTATTCAGTTTTATAATATTGTATGTATATGATATTAATATTTCATCAATATTATTAATGTGAATGAAGGTATGGAAGAAATAAATACATATGTATATTTTAGTGTTTACGCTCACATTCACTAAGATGATGAAACATACAAAACTTGCGAATGTACAATAAATTATGAGCGTATCTATAATAAAGAAATGCTTTAGTGAGCAGAATATAAGGTGAACTTTGCAGTAATACTCGCGGCAACGTGCTTGAAAAATAAGCCATAAATTGCACCATTATTAAACATCTTTTGCTACATTGCAAAAAAGTTCTTGAATATCTTTCACACTTGGGGTTGACTAAATTTGGAATAAAATATTCTATTTACACATTGATATCACGTTACTTAAACCATACAAGCACATTTGTTGAAATGCAGCATTTACTTTGGCTGGTATACAATAAATTAACAGCATCTTTCATGTACTTTTTTTAATAATTCTTGGGAATTTTTTTCCAGAACTAATTGATATGTTATCACCCCTTAAATACAGGTAAAGAGATGCTGGCCCGTTACCATCACATACAAGGTCTCAATAGTATTTAAACAATATTATTATAATGTATTGTTATTGTGGTGACTAGCGAATGAATGCAGCAGATTCCAACTCTTCAGAATTGTTTCCAGTAGACGCAGCGTCGCACTGCGTGGCTGCGACTGGTTGATAATCGCTGGCTCCTCTGTGACATTGTGGGCATTGGTGAATCAAGCTTGTCGTGAATGTCAGTGCGCTTGCAAACTGACTCCCCTGCTGCAGCTCATACACCGGTCGTCACTGGATTCTGATGTACTTTGTAATAATTAAGATAGTTTCTGAACCACAACAGTTGATAAGCTACGATCCTGAATCAAAAAAGGTAAATTTGAAATGTGTCGTAACTTTATCCTTGAGCCTCATTTAGAAAATGTTAACATACCCACCTTTCATTATTACTTTTTTTTACGCAATCCCGTATAACACTGCAAGTGATAAAAATTCTTCCAATGTATGAATTTCCCAATTACATACATATTGATAATGCCGAATGAGGACTTTAAATATACACACATGAATACTTGCACATATATGTATAGTAATTGAAAGAAAATGTTTGTTTCAATGTCTCCCCTGTGAATAATAAATGTATTATATGATTAAATATCCGTGTTCTTTGTGGATTTAACTAGGAAAACCTGCATAATTTGTAATTATTTAGGTAGGTATAAAAAAGTACAATTTATCTTAAAATCTTATGAATTGTCATACCTATGTTAAATTTTACTCTTGTACAGATTGCACATTGTATCTAAGTAACACAATTGAGATGTCACAGTTATGCTAATTAATACTTATTAATTTGTTTCGACAATGTGTTTTCGATTCCTTTGACTTCTTGCAAATGGGTTATACATAAATTATTACTACAGAGACGTCCCTAATTAGGTTACCTTGGAAAAGTTCTGACGTCAGCGTGTATGGTTGTGTTAGTGAAACTTTAATAAAATATTGTATATTGAAAAAGTGCATGACATGGTGTATTATTGTTTTATTTCGAAACATAATTAACCCCAATTATTGAGTACAACATGGTAATGTGCTTAAAAAAATGTGTTAACTCTGGAGTGTGTGAGAAGTTATTTCCTGGCGGGCCGTCAAATCGTCCGGTTTTAGGATCGATCAGAACTGGCAACACTGCGACTATCGTCCCTGTTCTGCGCGTGTCTAAAGCCAGCCAGGAGCGTCGATAAACCCACCTGAACAGCCTGACTCGAATGACAATTGATATTTTTTCCTAACCTCAGTTAATCTAGGCTGAGTGTGTGGGAGGGGTCCAGGTTAGGATAGGACCTAGGCGTGTCTCAGGGCAAGCCCTATACACTCTGCACATGCGAGTTTTAACAATGCAGGGAGAGGTCGCGTGCAATCGTGTTGCTAATTGGGGTTTATTGGCCAGTCATGGCTGCTATTTGCGCCATGACTGATGCCCCTTTGTTTGCTCTAGTCAAAAGCTAGCTAAGGTGACCCAGGTAAACCCACCATGGACAGAGGGAAAAAGCTTGACCGGACATGCGGTGCTCAATTAACATGCATTGAAGCCAGCAGGTAAACACTGGACAAGAGGGAAAATGGTACAGGTTAGAAGTGTGGGGCGGGGCAGAAAACTACTAAGCAGTTGGGAGCTTGGGCCTTGCATCCCGCATTAAATTGTTGAGCGTACTGGGTTGCAATTTCCGGCAGACTTTAGTCGTCGACCCACCCAGCTGCCCAGTTAGCTGCGGTGGAAAGAGGAAAGGCCGAGAGCCGAGGTACTCTGCGACGGCGGACGCACGACGATCACAGGCAGTCTGGCGAGTCACAATCTTCACTTTACCTCTTCCAGTCCGCAGCCAACTACTTTTCAAGCCAGGGTGAAGGTAGGTCCGCGGCTCGAATGAAGTATCTTGATACGTTGGCCCCTCTTGTCCCCGGAATTCCCGCAGGTCGGCTAAAAGGCCACACTTTCCTGGGGCTACCGCTGGCTCCAACAGGGCCCTCGAATTGAAGTTCGCCGCCACATTTTCCTGCCGAGTTCCGCCGGTGCTTTTCAATTCTGTTGCGCACGCGGCACCTGTGCACCTCGAGATACCCCAGAGAGCTTTCGCCGACGAGACTGATTTCTACTGCGTGCCGATCAACATCTAGACTGCCTGCGAACGACGAGCGCCCTATTACAGACCCCGCCGAGCCGGCGGTCTGCTATTCTGATATATTCACAGCCGACACAGCGAGGTTGCTACCCTCGTGCTGGGCAACCCGCGGGACGCGACTGGTAGCAGCTGGCACAGCACCTCGCCCTCGGAGCACTCACAGCAACCACGCACTGCCAGCCCTCGGTGACCCAACAGGCCGACAGCCCGCAGGAGCGGTGCTCACACCTCGAGAGACGAGACCAGTGACCGCTGTTTCCAGACACTGGCGGGGCGAGGTGGTCGGGCAGTTGTTTACGAAGGGTTTGTTCACACTTTACCAATATTAAAGACATTTGTTAGAATAGAAACTTTTAGTGTCTGAACGCGCCCTTGAGGAGATTGGTGCACCAGGTCAATGTTCAGACACGAGAGATAGGATTATAACTATAATTACAGGTGTAATTACTGGTAAGTTTATGTATTTACAATTCTAATTTTGATAAACGAGCTCTTACTAAATAACGTGATATTCATTTGCTCATTTAAAGGCATTCACGTTTCATTTGTATTTTAAACGTCTGGGAATCTGTCGTCTGAAGGAATGGCATTATTTCAGTCACAAAAGTGGTTCAGGAAGTTCAGGCGACGCGTAATATAGGCAACCACGAGTTTTTCAACGCATCTTCTTTATCCGCCTTCGCTCAGCGCCAGAGCTTTGTTGACACGAAGGGCTGACGAGAAAATAGGGAAGTCAAGAGGGTGGGACATGTTGTCCGTAATGTTGTTGGAGGGGGGTGAGGGGTTAAAATCCACCAGGGTTCGCACCAGAAAGGCCTCGGTAGGATGTCGAGATTTTTTTAAAATTATTTTCATAGGATGAAAATGACAACTCTATTGTTACTAGAATTCATAGGAAACCTTACAAGTCATGCGATAGGCACAGTTCACTTTTACAGTTATTGCAACAGTACCATTTATAGTCTGTAGATTATATTTCTGTGGTTGTGGGGTTTAAAATATGTTAACGTTTTGGTGTGTATGTTACATACATGTATGCCCTCACATTGTAAGCCAATAATTATATGTATACTATTTCAGTATGTAGCTATATATATGTTCACAATTTATCACTATAATATACCAATGCATTCAATACATTCCAATGAAGTTTAAGTAGCAACGAAATATAATTAAATATTCTGTGCTGTTACATGACTGTCCCAGACACAGAAAGTGTTTTGTTTTTATTATAAATAACATTTTTTAATTATTATTATTTGTTGACATTTTTGTGTTTTGTTCTATTGTTGTGTATTTGGACGTATCTACGACTACCATACTCTATGGCGTAGCCCAAGTGACTTTGAAGTTCAATTAGCAAGACCCCTCTAGGGAGCAATTGACTTAAACGGCAAATTGAACTTTTTATACATAATTTGTATAACAAAACATTCATTGTTGAAAAATCCAGTTTTAAATTTAAGACATTTTAGCATATTAAGTTGTATTGTTAAGTGTCTGTATTTTGTTTTGACGTGATAATTAAGTCAAAAATCAGTGTGTCTCGGCCAATGAGAGGCCATGTTACTTAAGATAAGCGTCATTACTAATTAACGGAAAAAAGTCTTGGAATAACGACGGCGTTGGCTAGATAGCCCGGGTTTCAATCCCCTGAAAAATGAGAAATATCTACAGCTAAGTAGATTATCCTATTACTAGGATGTTTTAAATCGTCGTCTAAATATAAGTTACATATTGTTTAATTAGGGCACGTTCTGTATGACGTGTATTTAGGAGTGAATTACCGTGAGTAAAATACCGACTCATGATGCTATCCTGAGTGAACTGTTTTATACATACACGTAATTTAATATTGCTGACGAACATATAAACATTGAATTTTACGCCGAACACATTAAAGACTTATTGAAATAAACAACAGTTAAAGCCAATTACGTATCCTGATCTTCACTTTAATTAGTTTTACACCCAGAGGTGAAATGAGACGGAGTTCTCACGATGCTCTACCGCAATTTACACATTGAATTCAGCCGCGGTACGTTAAAATTAACTTGAATCACGCACATAATAAATAAACATTATTATTTTTATTTCACACTAATTAACGATTCTAGATTGAGAGCAACAGACGTAATTAATTTGAACGGTATGAACTTTTGTTGTGTTTCATCATGTGTGCAACATACCTCCAGCTACTTAAGAAAACATGATGGTATACCACTGGTCCAACCAATAAGCATATATATCTTATTTGATTAAATATTGTTTTAGTGTTATGTTATCTTGTTATTTTACAGTGTATATGTTTGTTTTTCCTTAATGACCTTAATTTACATGTTGCCAATCTCATGCTAACCATAGATTTGGAGTGTGAAATTATTCTAATTTTTTTTCTCTTATGTACCACATTACATAAGGGTGGCGCCCAGAGACATATTTAAATTTAATCAAAGAGTCTATACTCGACAGAGTAATTAAAAATCCAGAGAGTTTATGAACTATACACTGCACATAGTAGTATCAGTATTTGTATTATTCTTTATATTATTATAGCTAACTACATTTCGTAAAGCAACCAACCAATCAAGGAGGAAGTACTAGAGATAAGTTCAGAGTAACACAATTCTGACTATTTTTTGTGTTTTTTGCACCAAATTATCAATAGTTCTTTTCCAAAAAAATATCCCAACTAGCTCTAACAAAAGATCCTTGTTATCTCAGAGTTACCACTGGTTTGTTTTGTACGCTACAGGATATTGCTTTTATAAATGAATATTGATAACATTCAGCCTTCTGTTCTATTAAACAAAATAAGTGTAGTAAACTGTCTTCGTGGCATGAATCATATGCACAGCTATGATAATTATTTACTTAGCTGAACAACACAATCTTTCTGGCTTCCCTAGAAATAATATAAATATTTGCAAACTATAAAACCCAATCACTCGCCATATTTTGATTAATGGGCGCACTATAATAAGTTTTACCCTCGGGAATATTTATGTTGAAATAAAATTCACATCATGAACCATGTTGCACTTTCAAATATTTATACAGCTCCCACTGTAGTGCTGTAGACTACAATTATTCAGTACAATACAGCAATTTGTCCTCATCACTCTTACATATCATTTTATTTTGCACATTCATCATGCAGGATCATATTCCCTTATTTTTAATCTGGAACTCCTCCTTCACCAAAATCCAAAGCATACACCTAAATAGATAACGTTTTGCAAAACAAACAAGAAATAAAGTTCATGGACAATTTACACAAGGTTATAGTGTCCTAAAATGTTTATAGTCTATATGCAACTGAAATAAAACATTTCAGTACAAATCTAAAAAAAATTCTGCACTAAATGCAACAGAACGCCAGAGAAATGGGGAGAGGGACCTTAGTTTAACTTGATGTTCTACGGGAGAATAAAGATATTTCACAGAAAAACAGTTTGAAGATCAAACACGATCTCTCAGAGCAAAAAAAAAAAAAAAAAAAAAACAACGCGTTTGGAATAGCTTTACAGATTCATCACGTATTGTGCTTAGCATAGACATTCGACTAGTTTTGAAGTGAATACGTCCTTAAAATTGCTTTCATAGTGGGAGGCAAGTCAAAAAAACGAATGATAACAAAATCGTGGGATACAGTTTTGTGTTGCAGCTTCATTTGTATCATCTACATCCTAAATTCAATTGCACCATCGGATAGCTAAAGAATCAAAGAATTCATGACGTTAAGTGAGGACTGAGACGCATCGTGTGGGGTGGAGGGGGAAAGCGCCGCCATTTTTAGGTCATTTTGCTGCGTGTCGAGATTTCAAATTAGTATAACTGTTGAATCACAAAAGCTACGACGTTCGTTTGTGTTTCAATCGTCAGCTCTAGTCAAAATCTATCGATTGTATACAAAACATTAGTGTAAAATACTGACAGTAAATATATGTGTTAAAATAAAAAATAAAATTCAAAATGCATAATGTATGCCTATACGCGTCAAAAAGCCAAATACAATTACACTAATCGTATACGGTTGGAAGGGGCTTCTCAAAAGCAATCGAATGGTACCAATAAAACACCACATGCAGAGTGAAGCAGTGCCGGGAACGCAAAATAATGAAGGTGACCGAGCGGATCAACGACGCGGTGCCAGTACATCTGCAGCTGGGGCGGCCGAGCCTGGGCAAGTGGATGATGTTACGTACACGTATTCACGTACAACACACGGCCGTGTCCACGACACAGCCACACCCCGTTTTTTTTCTCAAAAAGGTGGATGTTTTTTTTTTGGGGGGGGGGGGATGTAGGGGAAACCTAGTCAGCGATGCACGTGTCCTGGAAACAAAGAAAATAACATGTTAAAAAATTAGTCAATAATTGAATTCTTGCACACCGTTAGAGTCGGCTATACTAAACAACATATTAAAGTTCTACCACCATATATTTTATGAGTTACACAGAAAAAGTATAGTTAAAACCTAGACGACAGCATCCTACATCGTCCATTAAGATGCTTCTTACTAACGCAGTTACTACTGTATAAACTCTAGTTAAAGAAATCCAAAATATTAGAGAAATTATTTTGTACACAACAGTGTTAAGGAAATCCAAAAGTTTCATTATTAAAATGAATTATAAATTGATAAAAATTTCAAATGAGTTGTTTTGTTTCAGTTCCAGAAATAAAAATTTGATTTTCTTAAAACAAAGGAATCGATTTCGAAATCATCTAAATATTTTTTTTATTGATTTAGCTGTATGTTTTCAAAGAGTCAAGTATTCTGATCACTAAAGTGGCCCATGCATTGTCAAGTCCACCGTACCGCGACGATATGTGGACCGCAGCAATACCGCGCAGCATTCGTCACACTCGAGATTGATGACCAAATATTTAACAATGTGAGTGTTTGGTTTATTAAGAGATCACTGCGAACACATATAGTTTATCTGATTGAGTACACTTGATTTATATTCATGGAAGTAGGACTTGCCCTAGTGAAAGATTTTTGATTTAGACTTAAAAATCGTGGTTTTACCAATTCGTTTGAGCTGATCGAGCTGATCAACAGAAACACCTAAAAACAATATATACGTATTTATAATGCAAATATGTTTAAATGACGCCAAGTCAACTTTACTTCTAATAGGTACCCCAAGCAGGATTTAAAATTGGTATTCCATTTTTTAAAAAGTTTGTATGGATTGTGAATACAATATCACTATTTATGTTAAAGTTATATACTATAAATGTTGAACACACTTCTCTACATTGTAGATGAGGAATGATATGTTAAGAGAAAAATACTCTTCCAGTTTAAATTTTTAAAGATACATGTTTTGTTTAGAAGAATAAATGAAACGACTCAGAAGAAAATGTTTTAGAGAGTAACGTATTCATATGAAATAAATACCAAACTGAATGAATACATTTTTTATACAAATATATGACTAATACTACCGCTTATGTTTTGGTCGATCTTTAATATACAAGAACTATATCAAGGTTGTGATGCCAAATAGAAAATAAAGAACTATCTATCTAGTGTGGGTACGTGTTACAACTAGGAAACAATCTGTTTTGGTGTGATAATACGTGTGATAAAAAAATCGTAATTGTTTTCGCATCTGCTTGCAGTGCGTCAATGAAGCAGTTATCTAGTGTTCCAACTTATTAAGTAAGGCCTATATATAACATTGGTTAACGTGTACTAGGTATAGTCATTGGTCTCCCGCGCAACATGCAATATAGCCTACCTCGTTTCTTTTTGAAATTATAACATGAGACATAAAAATTTCAACCAAAAATACGTTTCTGTGCTTTATACGATATATATATCCTGAATAGATATATATTTGATATTTATATTTCGAGAAAATATTTTCCCAGCGATAGAAAACTAGTAGTTTTCTGACCTGATGTTTTACGCACGAGGGCCTACCAACAAATAAAAGACGGAGTGTCTTCAATGATCTGACCAACCAAACCCGAAGTAGGTACGAATAAATGGAATGTCAAGTCTAAACGAAACTCATACAAAATTCTAATACCCCTCACAAGTTGATAGTAATTTATATTATTTATCTTAATTATTTTTACTTTCAGTTAATTTTTCCAATATTATTTCCTATCATTTTTTGGTAGAAATAATTTCATTAGGTTTGTGTGGATGTTCAATTTTGGGAGCGCTTGTCATATTTTTCTACCTACACACATACATATGTATATATAGCGCACTTTCTTCATTTATTTCAAAACTTACTAATATAATTCTAACCATAAAACATAAAACTGTTGTAGCATCTAAATAATGAACTGGTCACCCACACATTCTTGCCAATATGCGACTTCTTTGTTCCCCAGGCTCGTGCAAATAACTATGTATTTTTATTCGAGCGAAATTTTTATCGTATGATTACAAGCTAAACTGGGATAAGTTGTCGTTACAAACATCGGATTTGTCAAACGAACTTTGGAATTTTTTAGAATAATACTGTTAGATGTGTGTGTGTGTGTGTGTGTGTGTGGTTACACACAGATTGTATATATATTTTTTAATACACAAACAATATCCTTTGAAGTTTCTTCAGTGCATGTAAAAATGACTGATAGGGCAGCAAAAGAAATATTATCTACTTACGAAGTAAAAATAGAAGTGTCCTGTGCACTTAGTGAAAATTAACTGAAGTACCTATAAGAAAGAACGGATAAGTAAAGACGAACAAAAATGAGATAGTATAAATCTCAATATATGCTGTGGCAAATTTTGTTTGATAAACAGACTTCTTCGATTATAAAATTATTTTCATTTGTTGAAAAATGCAGGACGCATAAACACATAGTCGTGTCACAATAACTTGTATCAACCTTGATAAACTTTTAAGCATTTCAATGTTGCAGCTATGAACGCATTCTCACCAGGGCATTTTTAATGAGTAAATACGTACAGCTTTTTTGGTCAGGCATTTTCTTGAATTACTTTCAGCTTAGGTACATTGCCTGTGAACATAGATGTTGCAAACGCTGCTGCAAATATTTTTCTCGTGAACCACAGCCTATCACTGCATAAATCGAACTCAACCGTTGTGCAAAAATTCAGCTGTGAAGATTTTTCTACGTGTGAATTTTTAGGTCCTTATTCTTGCACATACCGAACATAGCCATAGTCCAGGAATGAACGAGAAAAAAAGGCACAAACTTGTGAAAAATTTATCCAAATCTTTTTTTTTATCAGTGTTAGAGTCGACTATGATTTATAACATACCAAATAATTACTGCCGTACACCTTGGGCAGCACACTGAAAATCTGCAGTAAGTCTATGACAGTGTTTTACACCATCCAGTAAAATTTTTACCATACACGCAGTTTACACCGTAGACTATCGGTAAAACTATTGAATTATTCTAGAAACTTTATTATACACATTCATGTGAGAAATCCAAGTATTAATACAATATGTGGAAAATACCGAAAAATGTAAATAATTGTTTTAATCATTCATGGAAAAAAATATTCAATACATTTCTATGAAAGGTTTTCCTAAGCCCTTAAGATTTAAGGCGGTATAACTATAAAGAGGCTAGTGCAATTAGTTGAATTACTAGAGTAACATACGCGTTGGAGTGTGTGCCGTTCTGTAGCGGTGCTCTGGCTGCAGCAAGCCGGCGCGACGGGCATTACACGCGAACATGGTGGCCAAGTTCAGAAGTTAGTGCATTAATTTTGTTTTGGTCATGTTTCGAATAGGTTACATTTATCCGATTTGGTATCTGCAGATATTGACAGTCCTAAGGTAATATTTTAATTATAGGCATTTATGAAATATAAGCCAATTTTCAGCTTATGTGACGGTTTTTTGCCAAGCACCAATCCCCTGAAGACTGCTTACTGTGCCGTAAATTAGAGATTTAGGCACGTTTATTTAAAATTTTGTAATCTGAAATATTTTGGAAATATTATTATTATTTTTTTTTCTCTCATCTTATTAGCTTTACGGCCAGGCCCTCAGCCTCTGTTCTCAGAGGCGAGCTGATTTTCTTTCCCAGTCTCATGCTAGGCTAGCATTCTGGCTAATATTTCTCCCGCCTCCAGGCACGTCGGAGCCGGTCACGTTATTTCTTCGCGGGTCTCCTTTTGCTAAGAGCAGCTTGTGAAGCAGTGCTGAGCCCTGCTAACTCTGTCACGAATCGGTATAAGGTTCACTAGCAGCAAGACACGACAGGAGGATCCCGTGGGCCTTGTGTCCCACAGACCATGCGTTTTTTGAAGCCACCCCCCGCCTGCTCACCCACCCTCTCTTCTCAGAAGTGGCTAGGAGCGACGACCGCTCGGGTGCGTTAACCGAAGTCAAGGCCATCTCAGGCTTGACAGCCGCAGTTACGATTCTGCACCTTAACGACACCTAGCGACGGCTGTGGTAACCACTTGCCACTTGTGAGGCGTCGGCAGCGCCGACACTACCGCGCTCGCACGGAGGTAACGACAACCTTTCCCCTCCTTATGTCTCAGGCCGCTAGGTGGCACCACTGGTTACTCCATTACCCCCTAGCTTGACACTCTCGTCGGTCACAAGTCGATTTATTAGTACTTCCTCTCGCCACCAAAAGATAGCGCCTCAGTCGCGCAGTCACTCCAGTAAGATCTTTTTCTTATGCCGGACACCATCGGGTGGACTCGGTAATTTTCGGCTCAGAGCCTAACCCCCCCTCCCATTCTCGAGAGACCCCGCGCTTATGATATTCAGGTGATATCCCGCTCTGAACTTACTTCGGTGCGCGCCTCCTGACTGACTGGTACCGTTTGTATCTGCGATCTTCGGCGAATCATCGACATCGTATATTATGTAGTCTTCTCAGACTAAAGGGATGGAGTCCCTAGCTAAAATTATTAACCAGTCAGTAGTTTAGTTGAAAGTAGAGAAACTTAGTATTTTTATATAAATTTATTTTTTTAATTAATCATGATGACTTCCGTGGCTACCGCGAATCGTGGTTCGAGTTTGCGGAGACGAGACGCCCTCTCCTGAGCGCCAGGACCAACACCCTGTTTTGGTAAGTCTTGACGTCATCCCCCACCCCTTTAATTTCCCTCTATTGGCCTTTTGCGCCATTTAAGTATACTGTCTGGAAACAGGTCTAATTCTTTGGAATTTGGACTTTTGTTTCAGACAGGGTTCCAAGTTTGGGGCAACCAAAATCCTCTGCCAGAACCTCTGGAGTCGGTTCCTGCGCAGAATCCAACATCATTAGGCCTACTACCTTGATCACCGTCTACCTACAGCCCCGGGTGATACCCGCATAATTCTATCTTTTTTTACGAACCCAAGATTAGTGTAACCCAGTTAAGACAGCGGACAATAAAAGGCAGTTCGAGGAGAAGAAATTTATATTATGTTTTGGAAGGACTATATGTACAATCTTTAAAGTTACCAATGTTAATTTCATTCTTGTTTTTAAATATTTTAATCTTTGTTATACATTCAGGGCCGGCCCTATCGTAAATAACGTTAAGGAATATCATGTAATAAGTGTAATTGTGAGTTATGTAAATAAGATCACTTATCAATGAAAAACAGTCTTTACTAAGGAAAATTTAATCTATCAAAAAAAAAAAGAACAATGATTAATAAAATAAGGAAGTCTATAGACGTAACAGTTGTTTTTATTTATTTAATATATAATAACGATCCTTTTACTCCCAAGTATTTGTAGGGAGTCCCTAAATTTTCTTTGTTTACTTCTAGTGTCGCCTCTGTTGTTGACTTTTATAGTTATTAATTGAGGGCCTCAGTAATCAAAGCTTCCAAATCTTTTAACCTTATTATTTAATTATTCTTTAAGACACTTGGGGTATTACAAAATGGTAGCACGGCATGGTTACGTCTATAGGCATACCTAAGTTGAAAGGTCATACCTAAAATTAAAATTAAAAAAAAAATGAATTAAAAAAAAATTTTTATATTTTTTGTCACTTAGAATCTTTTTGTAGTAAGTAATTTGTAAACTGTCCGCTGATACACGTAGTAGCTAAATTGACCCTTGAATTTTAAAATTATCATAAGTTTTGTGTGTTTACATTTGAGCGCGCACTGTGAGCAGCTGGCTGGCTGCCCGCCCACGCAACTCGGGCCGCGCGCGTGGCTTATCAACAGAGACGTGTCCGCTGGACAAGATACTCCCCCCCCCCCCCCTACACCCCTAGTTAAAGGCGCTGCGCGCCAAGGTCAGTCCTGCCGGCTGACGTGACGTTACTTGTAGGTACCCTGTTGTGCAAGCTAACCTGACAGCTTGTTACACCCGAGTACACTGTTCGTTTCCCGACGCGCGTAGTAATAATAATAATAATAATAATAATAATAATAATAATAATAATAATAAATTATGAAGGCACATACTTCCCACGCAATAAAGCAATTGTTTTAATCATAAGCTAGATTTAAGTGTATACCTAAGTTTAAAGTTTAAGAGATAATTTTAAGAGGGTAGTGTTTTGTTTTGTGTAATACTATGAATCCGGACAGGATGATTACTCCGGAGCTATTACTAGTAGATGAACTAAGTTACGAGTTGCAGTTGCGTAATTTACCAACTACTGGAAATGCGCAAGAGCTGCGAAAGAGGCTTCGAGCCGCAGTACGTGATAAGTTACCTACCTCAGTACATAATCTAAATTTAGAAATACTCGAGGAATTCAACATAGCTTGCTCCAAATTTTACGACATAGCTGCTTTCGTAAGTTATTCAGATGTGGAAGAGAATTTGCCCAATGTAAAGCGACACATTATGCGATTAGAGCATGTCACCAGACGACTGGAAAATCTTGTACTTTCCGCAGATGTGCTCAATGGTGTTTATCGAACAGAGCTAGATCGTTGTCTGCAACAGACAAACGCCTTCCAAATTAAATTGAAAGCTAGGGCAGCCCAATTAGAAACTCAACAGGACCTCCGGGCCAACAATGCCCAGGCAGAAAACCTAGGAATGGAAACACTAGGAAATGTAGAGAGTGAAAGTCTGGAATTTCCTCAGGAAATAAGGCAACCCGACACACAAGTATCTTTGTGCCAAACAAGGCAGGTTCCGCCCATTTCATCAACATCAACATCTCAATCACTCATCACGGTTTCAACCCCTCCCATCCCAGCAGCCACCATTCAAATTCCCTCAGGCATGCATGTTTCTACAGCTCCCATCACCAGTGTCACATTTTCCGGCAACTTGCCTGCAAATCCGCATCCTTTAACACAGCAAAATTTGTTTTTCCCATTCGCCACAAACCAGTCATATTTTAATCCATATTCCCAGTTTCATTCTTTATTGACATCCGGGCAAGGAACTCCGATCCCTACCATTCCCACCGTGCAAATTGCACATCCTTCACCCCCACCTCCGCCATCAACGCAGAATCAACCAGAAACAACATTACCAGTTACGCCAAGGGCGGCTGAGTATAGCTGTTATGGGAAAATTGCCCATCCAGTCGAGAGATTACTTGTTGGTTTTCCAGAAACAAGTGGTCTTGACCCAGATAAATTAATCGAATTCATAAGGCACTTACTTAAAATCAGACAGAAAGGGGGCATTCCTGACAAACAGTTGTTGGAGATAGTTTTTCCCTACACCCAACCACCACTGAGTGAAAGAACGAGTCAAGCTATAGAAAATAGTTACTCTTTTGACAAATACCACGAAGAAATTTTGAATTTTTTTATACCTGCCAGACTTTTGACGAATTACCGTTTGGAATGGTACAACAGGCTACAGCGAAGTAATGAAGCATTGCCACACTATGTAGCATCAATCAGAGAAGCCGCGGCGGTTCTCAGATTGGGCGTATCAGAGAGCGAAATAGTTAGTTGCATAGTAGACGGACTAAATCAGGCAGAGCGCTCACGCGCTGTTTTCCAGGCTAGGCCACGGAGTTTTGTAGAACTAGATCAACTAAGTATACAGGCCATGAGTTACGAATATGCAGACACTCAGAGAAACAGGTCAGCGAAGTCCGTGGATAAGCATGATTCTCAGGCAGAAACTGCAAATAGTTTTCCATACACGAAACAACAGAATAGCCACCCACAACAGAAAACAAACTACTACAGAAATAATAAGTATAATTCAAACAAGAACATACAACAACAAACACCTTTCTGTAATTATTGCAAGCAAACGGGACATTACATTGAGCAATGTAACCACAAAAATTTCAAACCAAATTTCAACAAGGCAAAAAACGCGTAAGGCGGTGGCCAGGCAAATTTCTACCTGGTCCACCTAAAACTTCATCCGAGAGGAATTTTTCAGTGCATAATGTGCATACTAACGAATCACAACAACAAAACAAAAATCAACAAAGGCATAATACAGGAAAACAAAAACACAAGAAAAATAAACTAAAGAAATACACGGAAAAAGACAGAAAACACAAACAGAAGATTATAACACAGCAAATTAATCATAAAGAAAATTCTGAGAAATTCACAAGAATTTGCAAAACATGTGTTAGCCTGACTAACAAGGGAAAACGTAAGTGTCACAACATTTTCGGTCACGTCCGAACTGTATTACCATACACTAAAGCAATGTTTGGCAAAAATCAAATTATTGGTCTGATTGATACAGGAGCTACTCGTAGTTTTATTTCAGGCGATTTGTTTATGGAATTACAGAAGACCAAGCAGGTTCTGAAAACAGAAGTCACGGATGTGCGCTGTTTTACTGCAGCGGACGAACCAATTAGTATATCCAAAGTGGCTATAGTGAAAATCAGGATAGAATTATTCACTTGGAATTTCCCTTTTCTTGTGGCAGAAAACTTAGCCACGCAGCTTATTCTAGGCTCCGACTTCATCGCTAAAACAGGTATTTTAATTGATCTACAAGCAGGAAGTTTTGTATTTAAATTTAATAAAAATCTTGTCATATCATTCGTGGAACCTGAAAATAAAAGGTCAGGACAAATTACTAATGTGTCTACCAACACTGACGAGAGAAATTCTTTGTCCCTGGATCATCTCGAGCCCAGTAAACAAGTTGCTATTCGAGATTTGTGTAAAGAATTTTCAGATGTGAAATTAGGTCGAACTAACCTAATTGAATATCAAATTGAATTGACTGATACCACGCCAGTCAAAAGTCACCCTTATCAACTTTTAGGTCCCAAAATGGAAATTATGAGAAAACACGTACAGAAAATGTTAGATAATAAGGTAATAGAACCTTCTAATTCTCCTTTCAGTTCACCTGCATTTCTAGTACCCAAGGGCACGGAACAACGTTTCGTCACTGATTATCGAAAACTGAACAAACAGATTAAAATACCGCAAACACCCCTCCCAGATTTGAACTCAGCCTTTCATTGGTTTAGTAAGGCCAGGTATTTCAGTGTGTTCGATCTCAATTCGGCGTACCATCAGATCCCACTCACACAAGACTCAAAACCTATTACCGCATTTTGCGTACCTTGGAATCTTTACCAGTATAATGTGGTACCTTTTGGCTTGGCCACAGGTGCTCAAGTACTCACACGACTTCTTGAACAAGTAGTAGGAGATTTTAAATTTAAATTTGTTTACAATTACTTAGATGATCTTGTAATTTATTCAGAAAGTTTTGAGGAACACATCCAGCATCTGACTCTTGTCCTTGAAAGACTGCGCAAGGCAGGCCTCACTGTAAATACAAAAAAGGTAAAATTTGCTGCTTCCGAAATATCTTTTCTTGGACATTTGGTATCACACAAAGGTGTTACAATTGATCCAGAACGAACACAGGCGATCAGGGAATTCAAACCACCTAAAGACACAAAGGGCATAGCTCGTTTTATTGGCATGGCTAATTTTTATGCCAAATACATACCAAATTTCGCCGAGCATGCGGCACCTTTAAATGCATTACGTAAGAAAAATACACAATATATTTGGGGTCCTGAACAAGACAAGGCATTTAATTTCTTGAAAGAAGCTATAGCGAATCCACCTGTTCTGCGCATGGCAGATTTTAGTAAACCCTTTATTTTACAAACAGACGCCTCAAGTGTTGCTATAGGGGCGGTATTGTCTCAGGAAATAGATGGTGCCAGGCAACCCATTGCCTTTGCCTCACGTACATTAACTTTTCAGGAAAGGAAAGCATCTTCAGTGTATGAATTGGAATGTTTAGCAGTAGTTTTTGGTATTGATAAATTCCGACAGTTTCTGGAACATAGGGAATTTCTATTGGAAACTGATAATCAGGCGCTCGCTTGGCTGTTAGCTCACCCTAAACAATTAGGAAAACTTGGAAGGTGGATCACCAAAATTTCTTCTCTCAAATTTAATATTCAACATATTCGCGGTACTCAAAACATTGTGGCTGACACACTTTCTCGAATGTTCGAGAACCCCTCCGAAACAATATCTCAGGAGGAACCTCAGATTTCGTGTCAGGCACTCCTAACCGATTTCCCCTTAGCTTTTCAGGACATACAAACACATCAACAAGCCGACCCATATTTGGCAAAAATAATTGAACAAGTTAAAGCGGGTACAGCTCCGAAATTTTATAAGTTAGCTAAAGGTCTCCTACAAAAACGTACACAACAGTCAAGGCACTTTAAAATTGTTCTTCCACAAAATCTGCGTGATATGATTTTCACATATTACCATAGTTCACCTCTCGGTGCCCATTTAGGCATTTATAAAACCATTCAAGGTATCCGACGCCATTTTATTTGGGAAGGAATGCACCGGGACATTACACAGCGAGTTAAGTTATGTAAGCTATGTGCACTAAGTAAACCTGCACAAAATACACAGTACGGTTTTCTTGCCTCAGAAGTAGCCGAAAGACCTATGCAAAAACTTTTTATTGATTTTGTAGGGCCATTTCCCCGATCCAAATCCGGACACTCTATGCTTCTTGTGGCCATAGATGCCTTTTCGAAATTTGTTTGGCTTATTCCACTCCGTAAGGCTACAGCTGACACCACTGTGCGTGCATTACAAAATCACATTTTTAAAACTTCAGGATTACCGAACATAATTGTATCCGACAACGGAACACAGTTTACATCCAGAACTTTCAAGAACATGTGTTTCTCGCATGGTATACAGCATGTGACGACATCGCCATACTACCCTAAACCCTCGCACGCGGAGAGATTTAATAGAAATCTTCGTTCGGCGCTCATAGCGTTCCACGCGAATGCGCAGGAAAGATGGGACAGTAATTTGGTGTGGTTACAGATGGCATTTAATTATGCCCGACATGAAGGACACAAATCCACCCCATTTGAGATTATGTTTACTTATAAGCCCAACAAACCCCTTTCGAATCTTTGGTCTCTCGAAGACCTACTACCGGATGATCCCAAGGAAATCACGGAGATTTGGAGAAAGGCGCGTAGGAATTTAAATTTGGCTCACCAAACAAGTCAGAGAAGGTACAATAAGTACCGCTCCCCTAACCCCTACAGGGTAGGTGACACGGTAATGTAAAAAGCACACCCGCAGAGTAAGGCCATCGATAAGCGATCGGCCAAGTTGTCGTATCGCTGGACTGGACCATTACAGATCCAACGGTTTCTAACCCCAGTGACTGTGAGTCTAGCCGACCCCAGTTCCGGAGAGTATGTGACGCGAGCGCACATCTCCCACCTTAAGAAAGCGCATCCGAATTTAAAATAGGAGCGATTACTTTCTCTAAGCCTTGGCATGCCAGATATATATATTTAAGACTCAATAAGGAGTTTAACTGAAGAATACAAAACCTAGGTAGTAACATTAAGTAACAATAAAAATCCATGGTACTAGTTTGTAAGAAAACTTAATATAAGGTGTTAGATTAAGTGGCCACTTAAGTTAATAATTTTAATTAAGTTAATGAATTTAATCATGTTAGTCATTAAGAATGTGCACATTAGTTCATAAGAGTGTTTAATATTTTTTTGTGTTTTAGCATGTAAGTAGTAGGATACAGGCGAACCTGGTAACTCGTCCTACTAAAGTTTTTGTTTTTGCTTTCCCCTAAGCTCCGCTTTAACGCGGGGGAGTATGTGCCGTAAATTAGAGATTTAGGCACGTTTATTTAAAATTTTGGAAATATTATTTTTTTTTTTTTTCTCTCATCTTATTTGCTTTACGGCCAGGCCCTCAGCCTCTGTTCTCAGAGGTGAGCTGATTTTCTTTCCCAGTCTCATGCTAGGCTAGCATTCTGGCTAATATTTCTCCCGCCTCCAGGCACGTAGGAGCCGGTCACGTTATTTCTTCGCGGGTCTCCTTTTGCTAAGAGCAGCTTGTGAAGCAGTGCTGAGCCCTGCTAACTCTGTCACGAATCGGTATAAGGTTCACTAGCAGCAAGACACGACAGGAGGATCCCGTGGGCCTTGTGTCCCACAGACCATGCGTTTTTTGAAGCCACCCCCCGCCTGCTCACCCACCCTCTCTTCGCAGAAGTGACTAGGAGCGACGACCGCTCGGGTGCGTTAACCGAAGTCAAGGCCATCTCAGGCTTGACAGCCGCAGTTACGATTCTGCACCTTAACGACACCTAGCGACGGCTGTGGTAACTAATGCCACTTGTGAGGCGTCGGCAGCGCCGACACTACCGCGCTCGCGCGGAGGTAACGACAACCTTTCCCCTCCTTATGTCTCAGGCCGCTAGGTGGCACCACTGGTTACTCCATTACCCCCTAGCTTGACACTCTCGTCGGTCACAAGTCGATTTATTAGTACTTCCTCTCGCCACCAAAAGATAGCGCCTCAGTCGCGCAGTCACTCCAGTAAGATCTTTTTTTTATGCCGGACACCATCGGGTGGACTCGGTAATTTTCGGCTCAGAGCCTAACCCCCCCTCCCATTCTCGAGAGACCCCGCGCTTATGATATTCAGGTGATATCCCGCTCTGAACTTACTTCGGTGCGCGCCTCCTGACTGACTGGTACCGTTTGTATCTGCGATCTTCTGCGAATCATCGACATCGTATATTATGTAGTTTTCTCAGACTAAAGGGATGGAGTCCCTAGCTAAAATTATTAACCAGTCAGTAGTTTAGTTGAAAGTAGAGAAACTTAGTATTTTTATATAAATTTATTTTTTTAATTAATCATGATGACTTCCGTGGCTACCGCGAATCGTGGTTCGAGTTTGCGGAGACGAGACGCCCTCTCCTGAGCGCCAGGACCAACACCCTGTTTTGGTAAGTCTTGACGTCATCCCCCACCCCTTTAATTTCCCTCTATTGGCCTTTTGCGCCATTTAAGTATACTGTCTGGAAACAGGTCTAATTCTTTGGAATTTGGACTTTTGTTTCAGACAGGGTTCCAAGTTTGGGGCAACCAAAATCCTCTGCCAGAACCTCTGGAGTCGGTTCCTGCGCAGAATCCAACATCATTAGGCCTACTACCTTGATCACCGTCTACCTACAGCCCCGGGTGATACCCGCATAATTCTATCTTTTTTTACGAACCCAAGATTAGTGTAACCCAGTTAAGACAGCGGACAATAAAAGGCAGTTCGAGGAGAAGAAATTTATATTATGTTTTGGAAGGACTATATGTACAATCTTTAAAGTTACCAATGTTAATTTCATTCTTGTTTTTAAATATTTTAATCTTTGTTATACATTCAGGGCCGGCCCTATCGTAAATAACGTTAAGGAATATCATGTAATAAGTGTAATTGTGAGTTATGTAAATAAGATCACTTATCAATGAAAAACAGTCTTTACTAAGGAAAATTTAATCTATCAAAAAAAAAAAAAGAACAATGATTAATAAAATAAGGAAGTCTATAGACGTAACAGTTGTTTTTATTTATTTAATATATAATAACGATCCTTTTACTCCCAAGCATTTGTAGGGAGTCCCTAAATTTTCTTTGTTTACTTCTAGTGTCGCCTCTGTTGTTGACTTTTATAGTTATTAATTGAGGGCCTCAGTAATCAAAGCTTCCAAATTTTTTAACCTTATTATTTAATTATTCTTTAAGACACTTGGGGTATTACATTACACATCAGGATTCTTGTCGACTCCCACTACGGAGTATGTTTCGCCGGTGTGCTAGTGGTCTAATGTGTGCGTGCATAGCACTGCGCCATTTTAGTTTTAATCCATTACATTCCGTACCCGACCATTTTGCCTTCCAAGAGAAACCTGTGAATGCATACTACCACAGAGGAAGCGTCTGTCTCTTACGTCATACAGTAGAACAGGTGTACAGTTATCCAATGCATGGCCAGATGTACTGCGATCGCAGGTCATGTGGACTTCCCGCTTTGCATTAGGCGTCCTGTACCTCGGGCATTTCGGTTGCAAAGTACGCCTCTAAATAAAAATATAAATAATAGTTTCAAAAACTAAAAACACGCTTTATATAGAAAACCAAACTAAAAAATAGAAAATAAATTTTAATAAATTTGAATTAAGAATAGTGTAAATAATTTTATAAATATAAATTAATAATAGTGTAAATAAGAAAATAATGTATTTTATTTAAAAAAAATCGTGGGGTGCATGGTGTCAATAGTTATAAATATTTTATTGACAGATATGAGTAGAAGGTTTGTCATTTCGATTATATCTTAATTCAAATATTTTTTTGAAAAAGTAATATTACTTTATGCACTATTTATGTGTTTGTAGTAACCTTATATAAGTGATTCACTCAACATTGTTTCAGATGACATTTGATGTGTAATTTAAGAATTAGTATCAAATATGAATATTTGAGCGTGTTTGCGCCTTAAGGTGGATAGGAATACAACATTTAAAATATTTATATTATGAATGGGTTTGGGAAATACAAGAATCTCCAGCAAACCCATTCGGTCACCACAACGTGATTCAAACAGCCAACAATGGCACTTGGATTCAATTAATTTGCATTTGTCTTGACACACCAAGCCAAACACAAAGTAAGTACATATAAACAAATAGTGAAAAGTCTGGCGGTTGGCGTTTGTTTAAAGCTCCGTCACTAACGACAAAGTCCCAACCGATGACGGAGGCCTCTTTTAAAAAAAAAAATTAAAAAAAAGTTTGGTGTGGAAAAGAGGAGCATGTTAGAATAGCCAGACACATCGCCTAACATGCTGGTGAAACCTCACCAAACGAATAAGAGGGGAAAAAATGCTTTATGAAAACAAAATATAGCATTAACCGATAATGAAAAACAAAATTAAGGGAAAACAGCAGTAACATTTAGCAAAAAGTAAATAGTTGTAAAAAAAATAGCTGTTTGCCTAATCAATTCCAATTATAAAAATGATTTCGTTAACACGTACAAAAAAAAGTGATATCACTTACTTCAACTCTCGCACATTTGCATCACTGCAATTAACTTTCACAGAAGACTAAAAGAGTAATGATAGTTATGATTATTATTTTTACTGGAGCCCTGATGAACCAAAAAATAATATAGTACACTTGATACACGCATTGCCATTCGTAAGAGCATCACTGCACTAACATATTAATGCCAACATTTATTACGTTCTTATTCTTTATTAGGGTCCCGGTGGACCAAAAAATATTATAGTACACTGGATATACGCATTGCCATTCGTATGGGGGCTTACTACACCAAACAGAGAAATTGCATCATTTAAAGTATGTCCTTATTCTTTATTAGGGTCCCGGTGGACCAACAAATATTATAGTACACTTGATACACGCATTGCCATTCGTATAGGAGCTTACTACACCAAACAGAGAAATTGCATCATTTAAAGTATGTCATTATTTATTAGGGTCCCGATGGACCAATATAATATATTATAGTACACTTGATACACGCATTTCCATTCGTATAGGGGCTTACTACACTAAACAGAGAAATTGTATCATTTAAAGTATGTCATTATTTATTAGGGTCCCGATGGACCAATATAATATATTATAGTACACTTGATACACGCATTGCCATTCGTATAGGAGCTTACTACACCAAACAGAGAAATTGCATCATTTAAAGTATGTCATTATTTATCAGGGTCCCGATGGACCAATATAATATATTATAGTACACTTGATACACGCATTGCCATTCGTATAGGGGCTTACTACACTAAACAGAGAAATTGTATCATTTAAAGTATGTCATTATTTATTAGGGTCCCGATGGACCAACAAATATTATAGTACACTGAATATACGCATTGCCATTCGTATAGGGGATTACTACACCAAACAGAGAAATTGCATCATTTAAAGTATGTCATTATTTATTAGGGTCCCGGTGGACCAACAAATATTATAGTACACTTGACACACGCATTTCCATTCGTATAGGAGCTTACTACACTAAACAGGTAAATGTCATCATTTAAAGTATGTTCTTATAATTTATTAGGGTCCCGATGGACCAATAAATATAATAGAACACTTGATACGCGCATTGCCATTCGTATAGGAGCTTACTACACTAAATAGAGAAATTGCATCATTTAAAGTATGTCCTTATTCTTTATTAGGGTCCCGGTGGACCAACAAATATTATAGTACACTTGATACACGCATTGCCATTCGTATAGGAGCTTACTACACCAAACAGAGAAATTGCATCATTTAAAGTATGTCATTATCAGGGTCCCGATGGACCAATAAATATTTTAGTACACTGAATATACGCATTGCCATTCGTATAGGGGCTTACTACACCAAACAGAGAAGTTGCATCATTTAAAGTATGTCCTTATTCTTTATTAGGGTCCCGGTGGACCAACAAATATTATAGTACACTTGATACACGCATTGCCATTCGTATAGGAGCTTACTACACCAAACAGAGAAATTGCATCATTTAAAGTATGTCATTATCAGGGTCCCGATGGACCAATAAATATTTTAGTACACTGAATATACGCATTGCCATTCGTATAGGGGCTTACTACAACAAACAGAGAAGTTGCATCATTTAAAGTATGTCCTTATTCTTTATTAGGGTCCCGGTGGACCAACAAATATTATAGTACACTTGATACACGCATTGCCATTCGTATAGGAGCTTACTACACCAAACAGAGAAATTGCATCATTTAAAGTATGTCATTATCAGGGTCCCGATGGACCAATAAATATTTTAGTACACTGAATATACGCATTGCCATTCGTATGGGGGCTTACTACACCAAACAGAGAAATTGCATCATTTAAAGTATGTCCTTATTCTTTATTAGGGTCCCGGTGGACCAACAAATATTATAGTACACTTGATACACGCATTGCCATTCGTATAGGAGCTTACTACACCAAACAGAGAAATTGCATCATTTAAAGTATGTCATTATTTATCAGGGTCCCGATGGACCAATATAATATATTATAGTACACTTGATACACGCATTGCCATTCGTATAGGGGCTTACTACACTAAACAGAGAAATTGTATCATTTAAAGTATGTCATTATTTATTAGGGTCCCGATGGACCAACAAATATTATAGTACACTGAATATACGCATTGCCATTCGTATAGGGGATTACTACACCAAACAGAGAAATTGCATCATTTAAAGTATGTCATTATTTATTAGGGTCCCGGTGGACCAACAAATATTATAGTACACTTGACACACGCATTTCCATTCGTATAGGAGCTTACTACACTAAACAGGTAAATGTCATCATTTAAAGTATGTTCTTATAATTTATTAGGGTCCCGATGGACCAATAAATATAATAGAACACTTGATACGCGCATTGCCATTCGTATAGGAGCTTACTACACTAAATAGAGAAATTGCATCATTTAAAGTATGTCCTTATTCTTTATTAGGGTCCCGGTGGACCAACAAATATTATAGTACACTTGATACACGCATTGCCATTCGTATAGGAGCTTACTACACCAAACAGAGAAATTGCATCATTTAAAGTATGTCATTATCAGGGTCCCGATGGACCAATAAATATTTTAGTACACTGAATATACGCATTGCCATTCGTATAGGGGCTTACTACACCAAACAGAGAAGTTGCATCATTTAAAGTATGTCCTTATTCTTTATTAGGGTCCCGGTGGACCAACAAATATTATAGTACACTTGATACACGCATTGCCATTCGTATAGGAGCTTACTACACCAAACAGAGAAATTGCATCATTTAAAGTATGTCATTATCAGGGTCCCGATGGACCAATAAATATTTTAGTACACTGAATATACGCATTGCCATTCGTATAGGGGATTACTACACCAAACAGAGAAATTGCATCATTTAAATTATATTCTGATTCTTTATTAGGGTCCCGGTGGACCAACAAATATTATAGTACACTTGATACACGCATTGCCATTCGTATAGGAGCTTACTACACTAAACAGGTAAATGTCATCATTTAAAGTATGTTCTTATTATTTATTAGGGTCCCGATGGACCAATAAATATAATAGAACACTTGATACACGCATTGTTATTCGTATAGGGGCTTACTACACCAAACAGAGAAGTTGCATCATTTAAATTATGTTCTGATTCTTTATTAGGGTCCCGGTGGACCAACAAATATTATAGTACACTTGATACACGCATTGCCATTCGTATAGGAGCTTACTACACTAAACAGGTAAATGTCATCATTTAAAGTATGTTCTTATTATTTATTAGGGTCCCGATGGACCAATAAATATAATAGAACACTTGATACACGCATTGTTATTCGTATAGGGGCTTACTACACCAAACAGAGAAGTTGCATCATTTAAAGTATGTCCTTATTCTTTATTAGGGTCCCGGTGGACCAACAAATATTATAGTACACTTGATACACGCATTGCCATTCGTATAGGAGCTTACTACACCAAACAGAGAAATTGCATCATTTAAAGTATGTCATTATCAGGGTCCCGATGGACCAATAAATATTATAGTACACTGGATATACGCATTGCCATTCGTATGGGGGCTTACTACACCAAACAGAGAAATTGCATCATTTAAAGTATGTCCTTATTCTTTATTAGGGTCCCGGTGGACCAACAAATATTATAGTACACTTGATACACGCATTGCCATTCGTATAGGAGCTTACTACACCAAACAGAGAAATTGCATCATTTAAAGTATGTCATTATTTATTAGGGTCCCGATGGACCAATATAATATATTATAGTACACTTGATACACGCATTTCCATTCGTATAGGGGCTTACTACACTAAACAGAGAAATTGTATCATTTAAAGTATGTCATTATTTATTAGGGTCCCGATGGACCAATATAATATATTATAGTACACTTGATACACGCATTGCCATTCGTATAGGAGCTTACTACACCAAACAGAGAAATTGCATCATTTAAAGTATGTCATTATTTATCAGGGTCCCGATGGACCAATATAATATATTATAGTACACTTGATACACGCATTGCCATTCGTATAGGGGCTTACTACACTAAACAGAGAAATTGTATCATTTAAAGTATGTCATTATTTATTAGGGTCCCGATGGACCAACAAATATTATAGTACACTGAATATACGCATTGCCATTCGTATAGGGGATTACTACACCAAACAGAGAAATTGCATCATTTAAAGTATGTCATTATTTATTAGGGTCCCGGTGGACCAACAAATATTATAGTACACTTGACACACGCATTTCCATTCGTATAGGAGCTTACTACACTAAACAGGTAAATGTCATCATTTAAAGTATGTTCTTATAATTTATTAGGGTCCCGATGGACCAATAAATATAATAGAACACTTGATACGCGCATTGCCATTCGTATAGGAGCTTACTACACTAAATAGAGAAATTGCATCATTTAAAGTATGTCCTTATTCTTTATTAGGGTCCCGGTGGACCAACAAATATTATAGTACACTTGATACACGCATTGCCATTCGTATAGGAGCTTACTACACCAAACAGAGAAATTGCATCATTTAAAGTATGTCATTATCAGGGTCCCGATGGACCAATAAATATTTTAGTACACTGAATATACGCATTGCCATTCGTATAGGGGCTTACTACACCAAACAGAGAAGTTGCATCATTTAAAGTATGTCCTTATTCTTTATTAGGGTCCCGGTGGACCAACAAATATTATAGTACACTTGATACACGCATTGCCATTCGTATAGGAGCTTACTACACCAAACAGAGAAATTGCATCATTTAAAGTATGTCATTATCAGGGTCCCGATGGACCAATAAATATTTTAGTACACTGAATATACGCATTGCCATTCGTATAGGGGATTACTACACCAAACAGAGAAATTGCATCATTTAAATTATATTCTGATTCTTTATTAGGGTCCCGGTGGACCAACAAATATTATAGTACACTTGATACACGCATTGCCATTCGTATAGGAGCTTACTACACTAAACAGGTAAATGTCATCATTTAAAGTATGTTCTTATTATTTATTAGGGTCCCGATGGACCAATAAATATAATAGAACACTTGATACACGCATTGTTATTCGTATAGGGGCTTACTACACCAAACAGAGAAGTTGCATCATTTAAATTATGTTCTGATTCTTTATTAGGGTCCCGGTGGACCAACAAATATTATAGTACACTTGATACACGCATTGCCATTCGTATAGGAGCTTACTACACTAAACAGGTAAATGTCATCATTTAAAGTATGTTCTTATTATTTATTAGGGTCCCGATGGACCAATAAATATAATAGAACACTTGATACACGCATTGTTATTCGTATAGGGGCTTACTACACCAAACAGAGAAGTTGCATCATTTAAAGTATGTCCTTATTCTTTATTAGGGTCCCGGTGGACCAACAAATATTATAGTACACTTGATACACGCATTGCCATTCGTATAGGAGCTTACTACACCAAACAGAGAAATTGCATCATTTAAAGTATGTCATTATCAGGGTCCCGATGGACCAATAAATATTTTAGTACACTGAATATACGCATTGCCATTCGTATAGGGGATTACTACACCAAACAGAGAAATTGCATCATTTAAATTATATTCTGATTCTTTATTAGGGTCCCGGTGGACCAACAAATATTATAGTACACTTGATACACGCATTGCCATTCGTATAGGAGCTTACTACACTAAACAGGTAAATGTCATCATTTAAAGTATGTTCTTATTATTTATTAGGGTCCCGATGGACCAACAAATATTATAGTACACTGAATATACGCATTGCCATTCGTATAGGGGATTACTACACCAAACAGAGAAATTGCATCATTTAAAGTATGTCATTATTTATTAGGGTCCCGGTGGACCAACAAATATTATAGTACACTTGACACACGCATTTCCATTCGTATAGGAGCTTACTACACTAAACAGGTAAATGTCATCATTTAAAGTATGTTCTTATAATTTATTAGGGTCCCGATGGACCAATAAATATAATAGAACACTTGATACGCGCATTGCCATTCGTATAGGAGCTTACTACACTAAATAGAGAAATTGCATCATTTAAAGTATGTCCTTATTCTTTATTAGGGTCCCGGTGGACCAACAAATATTATAGTACACTTGATACACGCATTGCCATTCGTATAGGAGCTTACTACACCAAACAGAGAAATTGCATCATTTAAAGTATGTCATTATCAGGGTCCCGATGGACCAATAAATATTTTAGTACACTGAATATACGCATTGCCATTCGTATAGGGGCTTACTACACCAAACAGAGAAGTTGCATCATTTAAAGTATGTCCTTATTCTTTATTAGGGTCCCGGTGGACCAACAAATATTATAGTACACTTGATACACGCATTGCCATTCGTATAGGAGCTTACTACACCAAACAGAGAAATTGCATCATTTAAAGTATGTCATTATCAGGGTCCCGATGGACCAATAAATATTTTAGTACACTGAATATACGCATTGCCATTCGTATAGGGGATTACTACACCAAACAGAGAAATTGCATCATTTAAATTATATTCTGATTCTTTATTAGGGTCCCGGTGGACCAACAAATATTATAGTACACTTGATACACGCATTGCCATTCGTATAGGAGCTTACTACACTAAACAGGTAAATGTCATCATTTAAAGTATGTTCTTATTATTTATTAGGGTCCCGATGGACCAATAAATATAATAGAACACTTGATACACGCATTGTTATTCGTATAGGGGCTTACTACACCAAACAGAGAAGTTGCATCATTTAAATTATGTTCTGATTCTTTATTAGGGTCCCGGTGGACCAACAAATATTATAGTACACTTGATACACGCATTGCCATTCGTATAGGAGCTTACTACACTAAACAGGTAAATGTCATCATTTAAAGTATGTTCTTATTATTTATTAGGGTCCCGATGGACCAATAAATATAATAGAACACTTGATACACGCATTGTTATTCGTATAGGGGCTTACTACACCAAACAGAGAAGTTGCATCATTTAAAGTATGTCCTTATTCTTTATTAGGGTCCCGGTGGACCAACAAATATTATAGTACACTTGATACACGCATTGCCATTCGTATAGGAGCTTACTACACCAAACAGAGAAATTGCATCATTTAAAGTATGTCATTATCAGGGTCCCGATGGACCAATAAATATTATAGTACACTGGATATACGCATTGCCATTCGTATGGGGGCTTACTACACCAAACAGAGAAATTGCATCATTTAAAGTATGTCCTTATTCTTTATTAGGGTCCCGGTGGACCAACAAATATTATAGTACACTTGATACACGCATTGCCATTCGTATAGGAGCTTACTACTCCAAACAGAGAAATTGCATCATTTAAAGTATGTCATTATTTACTAGGGTCCCGATGGACCAATATAATATATTATAGTACACTTGATACACGCATTTCCATTCGTATAGGGGCTTACTACACTAAACAGAGAAATTGTATCATTTAAAGTATGTCATTTTTTATTAGGGTCCCGATGGACCAATATAATATATTATAGTACACTTGATACACGCATTGCCATTCGTATAGGAGCTTACTACACCAAACAGAGAAATTGCATCATTTAAAGTATGTCATTATTTATCAGGGTCCCGATGGACCAATATAATATATTATAGTACACTTGATACACGCATTGCCATTCGTATAGGGGCTTACTACACTAAACAGAGAAATTGTATCATTTAAAGTATGTCATTATTTATTAGGGTCCCGATGGACCAACAAATATTATAGTACACTGAATATACGCATTGCCATTCGTATAGGGGATTACTACACCAAACAGAGAAATTGCATCATTTAAAGTATGTCATTATTTATTAGGGTCCCGGTGGACCAACAAATATTATAGTACACTTGACACACGCATTTCCATTCGTATAGGAGCTTACTACACTAAACAGGTAAATGTCATCATTTAAAGTATGTTCTTATAATTTATTAGGGTCCCGATGGACCAATAAATATAATAGAACACTTGATACGCGCATTGCCATTCGTATAGGAGCTTACTACACTAAATAGAGAAATTGCATCATTTAAAGTATGTCCTTATTCTTTATTAGGGTCCCGGTGGACCAACAAATATTATAGTACACTTGATACACGCATTGCCATTCGTATAGGAGCTTACTACACCAAACAGAGAAATTGCATCATTTAAAGTATGTCATTATCAGGGTCCCGATGGACCAATAAATATTTTAGTACACTGAATATACGCATTGCCATTCGTATAGGGGCTTACTACACCAAACAGAGAAGTTGCATCATTTAAAGTATGTCCTTATTCTTTATTAGGGTCCCGGTGGACCAACAAATATTATAGTACACTTGATACACGCATTGCCATTCGTATAGGAGCTTACTACACCAAACAGAGAAATTGCATCATTTAAAGTATGTCATTATCAGGGTCCCGATGGACCAATAAATATTTTAGTACACTGAATATACGCATTGCCATTCGTATAGGGGATTACTACACCAAACAGAGAAATTGCATCATTTAAATTATATTCTGATTCTTTATTAGGGTCCCGGTGGACCAACAAATATTATAGTACACTTGATACACGCATTGCCATTCGTATAGGAGCTTACTACACTAAACAGGTAAATGTCATCATTTAAAGTATGTTCTTATTATTTATTAGGGTCCCGATGGACCAATAAATATAATAGAACACTTGATACACGCATTGTTATTCGTATAGGGGCTTACTACACCAAACAGAGAAGTTGCATCATTTAAATTATGTTCTGATTCTTTATTAGGGTCCCGGTGGACCAACAAATATTATAGTACACTTGATACACGCATTGCCATTCGTATAGGAGCTTACTACACTAAACAGGTAAATGTCATCATTTAAAGTATGTTCTTATTATTTATTAGGGTCCCGATGGACCAATAAATATAATAGAACACTTGATACACGCATTGTTATTCGTATAGGGGCTTACTACACCAAACAGAGAAGTTGCATCATTTAAAGTATGTCCTTATTCTTTATTAGGGTCCCGGTGGACCAACAAATATTATAGTACACTTGATACACGCATTGCCATTCGTATAGGAGCTTACTACACCAAACAGAGAAATTGCATCATTTAAAGTATGTCATTATCAGGGTCCCGATGGACCAATAAATATTTTAGTACACTGAATATACGCATTGCCATTCGTATAGGGGATTACTACACCAAACAGAGAAATTGCATCATTTAAATTATATTCTGATTCTTTATTAGGGTCCCGGTGGACCAACAAATATTATAGTACACTTGATACACGCATTGCCATTCGTATAGGAGCTTACTACACTAAACAGGTAAATGTCATCATTTAAAGTATGTTCTTATTATTTATTAGGGTCCCGATGGACCAATAAATATAATAGAACACTTGATACACGCATTGTTATTCGTATAGGGGCTTACTACACCAAACAGAGAAATTGCATCATTTAAAGTATGTCATTATCAGGGTCCCGATGGACCAATTAATATTTTAGTACACTGAATATACGCATTGCCATTCGTATAGGGGATTACTACACCAAACAGAGAAATTGCATCATTTAAATTATGTTCTGATTCTTTATTAGGGTCCCGGTGGACCAACAAATATTATAGTACACTTGATACACGCATTGCCATTCGTATAGGAGCTTACTACACTAAACAGGTAAATGTCATCATTTAAAGTATGTTCTTATTATTTATTAGGGTCCCGATGGACCAATAAATATAATAGAACACTTGATACACGCATTGTTATTCGTATAGGGGCTTACTACACCAAACAGAGAAATTGCATCATTTAAAGTATGTCATTATCAGGGTCCCGATGGACCAATTAATATTTTAGTACACTGAATATACGCATTGCCATTCGTATAGGGGATTACTACACCAAACAGAGAAATTGCATCATTTAAATTATGTTCTGATTCTTTATTAGGGTCCCGGTGGACCAACAAATATTATAGTACACTTGATACACGCATTGCCATTCGTATAGGAGCTTACTACACTAAACAGGTAAATGTCATCATTTAAAGTATGTTCTTATTATTTATTAGGGTCCCGATGGACCAATAAATATAATAGAACACTTGATACACGCATTGTTATTCGTATAGGGGCTTACTACACCAAACAGAGAAATTGCATCATTTAAAGTATGTCATTATCAGGGTCCCGATGGACCAATTAATATTTTAGTACACTGAATATACGCATTGCCATTCGTATAGGGGATTACTACACCAAACAGAGAAATTGCATCATTTAAATTATGTTCTGATTCTTTATTAGGGTCCCGGTGGACCAACAAATATTATAGTACACTTGATACACGCATTGCCATTCGTATAGGAGCTTACTACACTAAACAGTTAAATGTCATCATTTAAAGTATGTTCTTATTATTTATTAGGGTCCCGATGGACCAATAAATATAATAGAACACTTGATACACGCATTGTTATTCGTATAGGGGCTTACTACACCAAACAGAGAAGTTGCATCATTTAAAGTATGTCCTTATTCTTTATTAGGGTCCCGGTGGACCAACAAATATAATAGAACACTTGATACACGCATTGCCATTCGTATAGGAGCTTACTACACCAAACAGAGAAATTGCATCATTTAAAGTATGTCATTATCAGGGTCCCGATGGACCAATAAATATTTTAGTACACTGGATATACGCATTGCCATTCGTATAAGGGATTACTACACCAAACAGAGAAATTGCATCATTTAAATTATGTTCTGATTCTTTATTAGGGTCCCGGTGGACCAACAAATATTATAGTACACTTGATACACGCATTGCCATTCGTATAGGAGCTTACTACACTAAACAGGTAAATGCCATCATTTAAAGTATGTTCTTATTATTTATTAGGGTCCCGATGGACCAATAAATATAATAGAACACTTGATACACGCATTGCCATTCGTATAGGGGCTTACTACACTAAACAGAGAAATTGCATCATTTAAAGTATGTCATTATTTATTAGGGTCCCGATGGACCAATAAATATTTTAGTACACTGAATATACGCATTGCCATTCGTATAGGGGATTACTACACCAAACACAGAAATTGCATCATTTAAATTATGTTCTGATTCTTTATTAGGGTCCCGGTGGACCAACAAATATTATAGTACACTTGATACACGCATTGCCATTTGTATAGGAGCTTACTACACTAAACAGGTAAATGTCATCATTTAAAGTATGTTCTTATTATTTATTAGGGTCCCGATGGACCAATAAATATAATAGAACACTTGATACACGCATTGTTATTCGTATAGGGACTTACTACACCAAACAGAGAAGTTGCATCATTTAAATTATGTTCTGATTCTTTATTAGGGTCCCGGTGGACCAACAAATATTATAGAACACTTGATATACGCATTGCCATTCGTATAGGGGCTTACTACACTAAATAGGTAAATGCCATCATTATATTATGTTCTTATTCTTTATTAGTGTCCCGTTTTACCAATTAATCTAATAGTATACATTTGATACACGCATTGCCATTTGAATAGGGGCTTACTACACGAAACAGCGAAATTGCATAATTTAAATTTATGCATTGATTTTTTTTTCGTGCATTTTATATCATGGTAAATGAATTAAAAAGTAACCATAGTTAATTATTTATTATAATACATTCTTTATTGAGTATAATATTGTTGAACCCATGTCAAACTTCTCCAAATAGTGGAAAAAATTTTAATCAATGAAAGGTAAACATTTTCCTTCAGTTACGGGAAGATCAGATTTTTTGAATAAATATTTCATACACAGTTCACACATGTACTGTGAGTTAACGTCTACGGTATTAGTATTTACTCCAATGCAAGTTTCAATATGTACCCAACGCTCACACACGTCACACTGGATCCAACTAGAACCAGTCTCACCTTCTCCACAAAATAAACATACATTTAAGACTTCCTGAGATTGTTGGATGATTAAAACCTGTAAATATTTCCTATATCTTGGTACATCAAGTGGTTTACTGAATGCTTTTTCGGTGATAATATTTTCCGCGTAATAAATAACAAACACTCCACAGCTACTACTATCTTTCTGAGCTGGGTGGTCAAGTTCCTCTCCTATCCGCCACTTGGTTGTGTCAAACAAGCCGTTATTGTCATTTGACCTAATGAATGACAGAAATGAACTAAGCACTTTCCTATTGTCTATTTTCCTATGCAGCGAATCATAAACCTGCAATGATTTTTTGTTCACATGGGCAACTATTAGAATCCAGTGATTTCCATCAACGTTGTATGGCATTAAAATAACATTAATTGAACATAAATTAGTTTTCTGTAAGATTTTACTTTTTGGGAAGCTTAAGCCTTTTCCAAACATTATTCTAGTAACATCACAATCTAAAAGGAGAACATCTTTACGACCTGAAAGTTTCAAAATGGCAAGTAATGATATTTCTATTACGTAGTTTGTTAACCATCTTCTTTCAAAGAGTGTTCTGTACGATATGCTCCACAATTTCTGGACAATCGGTTTACCGATGGTGTCGTTTGTAAAGTATGCTACTAAATAATCCCTTCCTATTTCTGTTACGTAATATTCTGGTATTGCTATCAGCCCGTTATCCTGTATATTCGAAGCGACACGGTAGATATAGCATGATAATGGCCGCGTGTCACCTGAGTAAGTTATTGAACTGCCGGACGAATTAACAGTTTCGTTGTGAAAATTCACAATTTCTTCGCAAGGTTGTGTATAGGTTCCGTTAGCTTGGTCAAGTGCCGTAATGTCGTTATGCTCATCTGATGCCAAAACATTTTTTATATCTGAAACTATTTCGTATTCACCATTTGTAGAACATGTATTTCTATATACTGTATTTGTTGAAGAAGGAAGCTCTAATTCAATGGTAATTTCAGAAGTAGGTTCATTAACTGGTGCTGTCACATATTTCATACCGGAAACGAAAGAATGATTTGTGGTAGTAGATGGAAGGTTCGCGAGAACTTCAGAATCACCTCCACTCTTTAGGATTATATCCGATCTATGTATTTCTGGAAATGTTTTTTCGGAACTGATATTTAGTTTATCTAAAGTTAAATTCTGAGTTTCTCTTACAGCTATATTGTTGAACGCTCTATCAAAATACGTAGTGGGATTCTTACAACGCTTTGACCAATGTTCCTCGACATCGGGATCGTCGGCTTCATCTAGCATTTCCGGAACCTTTTTATTGACACGTGTACGTTTCAGAGACACTTTAGGTATGCTGTACTGGTGAGTTTTACATTTCGCCATGATACGCTCTTTGACCTTCGCTATGAAACGACCAGGTTTATTCCGCAAAGTATGTTCAAGAACATCTGATTTAAGCTCTCCCATCCAGTTTTCAACCACCGCATTACTGAAACGCAATGTACTTAGATGTTGCGCGTTTGGGATCAGAGCAGACCATAAAGGAACGAATGGCATGTAATGTTTTGTAATATAGTCAGCAAATTCAGGGCAACAGAATTCGTTACTTGTGTTCTCAAAGTGACTATTACATTCCGATTCAAGAGTTTTCTCTATCTTGTCACATTCGTTACTAAATATTTTGTAAAACGGACTGTCAAAGTAAACCGTTCCTGTAAGTGTATCTACATCCACATCGTTGAAATCACCAATCTCTTCGCCTGTATCGACATCAACTGAGTATGATGCATTAGCAAATATGTTTCTAATAGCCGAAAGGACTTCAGCGGTTACATATTGGGATTTAAGTACCAACATTAAAAGACGGAATATACGCAACATGTTACTTAGATCAGACACCATGACAAGGGTGGCCATGGCTTTCATTACGAAATGTTTCAGCTTTTTCTTTTTCGACATTCTGTGGAAAGCTCGAGAGACCATTTTCATGAAGTGACTACAGCAGGAATGTATAAATGTGACCGGTTTTACTTCGATTTTAGCTACTTTTCCATGTAAATATTGAAACGTGAAATTAAGGTAACTAGGTAGAACCATTTCGTTCCAAGCTGACAGGAATCCCTTAATTAATGCCCAACTCCAATCTACGACAACACACCCAAAGATAGGCCACCTCCGCAGGTACTTGTTTATTTCAATTTTCACGTATAATAGAAACGCTGCAATGTTGTTGAAATCATGTTGGCAAGTCAACATTTCAAAAATAGGAAGGATAGTAGATTTGATGTTTACTACGCCAGCGTAGTAAAATATCGTTTCTCCCGACGGAGTACTTCGCACAACAGCCCCCGTTGAATCGAAATGTAAAACTACCAGATTTACTTCAGAAATATGTTGCTTCAAAACATCCAACTGTGCAGTGCTCATTAGATAAACTGTAAACGGAACGCGGAACAACCGAATGTATCGTTCGGCAACTGTTGGCTGTGAACGGAAAAGCAAGAGCATATCCATTTCATCATCGTGGTGCAAATCGTTCTCTGTTAACATTTCGTACCGAGCTTGTTTCAGAACACTTAGAGTCTTAATATCTTGCATATTTCTGCCTGTAAGTCCAGCGCTAGACGAGGAACGGATCTGCTCCATCATTAGTTGTTTAGGGGTCGCATGCCGCAAAATTTCTTTAACTTGTTTCCTCTTTATTCCTCGCAATTGTGTGAACGCAACGTAATCTCCGGTGTGGTTTTCTGTAACACAACCCATACTATGTATGTCTACTTCAATGTTCCCATCAGGCATGCTGACATCGAACTTGAAAGTTTTGCATACACGCTGCTTGGTGGAATATTTGCACACAGCGTAGCCTAACCAGCTGGAGTCCCCATTTTTTTTAAAACTTTTAAAACGAAGAACGCAGGTTTTTTTCAACTTATGTAACATACCGTCTCGAATCTCGTCTCGAAGGAATTCTTTATTTAGCTCACCTTTATTTCCCCCGTCAATGATGTTCTCTCCTTGTAACAAGTTACCTTCGTGTGTGCTGTATTTACTAATGTGTTTAGTCCCTACGACGTCACACTGGCAAATCCCTGCAATGGTAGTTTTAAAAATAATATTGCTGTCAATGATATTTACTTCAACTTTGAATGATTTGAAGTGGTCGGTGCGCGTCACTTGAACTTCGCGCCGCGCGGCGGGCTTCGGCGCTCCTTCCCTTCCTACCTTCCCCCCCTTCTCTGCGTTCAGTGCTGTGTTTGTCTTCCCCTCGTGAGGTGTCCGCGCATGCGCGTGGCGCCCTCTTGCTTAATTAAAACTAGGTGTAATGCCATGAAGGCTCTTCTTGTTCGTTAGCAGTCAGTCGGTGCTGGTCGTTAATTGAGCATGTAGTCAGATACTTGCTTTAGAGAGAGTGTGTGACAGCGGGGAGAATGCACGTAAGTGTTCTAAGGTGGTGACCCTTACAGTAATGTAAACGGTACTTGGTAATAGCTCTACTATAAATTCCATTTCGGCCGTCACCGTCTAAATTCTATTTGGCATTTATTGTTTTCCTTGATCATTTTTGTATTAGTACCATGCATAGTTTGTTTGACGTCTCTCCCCGTCTGGTCTACAGTCTTCGTTAGTACTTGTTTTTACGTAATGTAGTTAATGTATTAATTTGTGAATTTTCCTTTTATATCATGCTTTACAGTAAGCTTATACCGCCTAGTGTAGGTTAGGCCGCGGTCGCCTGCATGTTCATTTGACGTTTTTTTGTATTCTCTAATGAGGCATGTCATTATCCTTGTGTGTAAGCGTTAATACTTAATTGTAAAATTTCTTTCCATCAAGTATCTATCAAGTTAATATTATGTATTCTATCAAGCATTTAATCCTAAAGAAAATATAGATATGCGTTCACGTATTTTGCCGTGGCATGTGTACTAGCACTATCAGTATTAAGCAAGTATTAATTATATGTGAAAGAATGATGTATTTGTATGATAACCACGTGAGGCCTTTGCCCATGATTAAACGAACTAAGTTAATGTAACTATTTGCTACTTCAACCTTTGCATCCATCCTTGGCTATAATTTTTAGATTACCCTTTTGAACACTATTTACGCAGCATAATTTATTTAGTATTTTTAAGGATAGTGTTACACGCAGTTGAAGGTTCACGTGAATGTACTTCACCTGTTTACACTTTCCTATGAAGCTCATGGAAGCCTTCAACTGCGCAACTCTGCTATGTTATGCTGACTATTAACGATGGTACTTTCATGACTCATTGTTGGGTGCTCACTTGGGTATCGAAAAAACGTTCCGCCGCATCAGCGCGCATCTGGCATGGCCCGAACTACGTGCAGACGTGCGTCACCACGTGAGGTCCTGTGTAGACTGTCAGGTTTCTAAACCCCCGCAATGTGCCAAGGTTGGCCTGTATTGTGCGGATCCCCCGGTTGCTCCATGGCACGTTCTGCATATGGATATTTTTGGCCCCCTTACACGCTCCAAAAAGGGAAATATTTGTATTCTAGTGGTTCTGGATATCTTTTCCAAATTTGTGTTGTTACTCCCCTTAAAAAATATGAAGGCGATTAGTATTGTTAAAGCCTTAAGAGAGCAAGTGTGGAAATTTTTTGGTGCTCCTGCTATGATAACCTGTGATAATGCCCGTTACTTCCGGTCTGTATTATTTAAGGATATGTGTTTTGAATGGGCTATTAAACCCATTTACAGTAGTCCCTATTGCCCCCAGGGTAATCAGTCTGAACGTGTAAACAAGGTGCTTAAAGCCACTCTTACTGCTTATTACAGGGATGATCAGTCGTTGTGGGACAGTGACCTTGAATTCATCAACGTGGCGTTTAATTCTGCTGTCCATATGGCGACAGGGTTTCCCCCTTCCATCCCCTTCATGGGCCGTGAGTTGACCCATCCTTTGCTTAACTCCTGGGGACTGCCGCCTCTGGAACTCGCCTCTGACAGTGAATCCCTGGAGGCCATGCTTGACGATGTGAGTTGTAATCTTAAGAAGGCCCGCGAGGCTGTAGCCGCCTCTTATAATGCTACGCGGAGACCACATGGTTTTGCTGTTAATGACTTGGTACTCTTAAAGAATTTTAAATTGCCAAAACTGGCTGATAATGTTAATTCAAAATTGATTTCTGCTTTTGTTGGGCCATTTGTGATTGATAAATTTTTGGGAGACAACACGGTCCTATTGCGTAACCCTTCTGGTTCTAGAAAATATAAAAAGGCCCATGTGGGTCAATTAAAGAAATTTCATCAATATTTTTTTTTTTTCCTTTTTTTGGACTTAGTTTTTTTTGTTGTTGTTTGGGTGTTCGTGTTTCCTTCTCTTTTTTTTTTTTTCCTTTCCTCCCACCGATGCTCCCGCCACGCCCAGAAGAGGACTTCGCGCCGCAGCGCACCCGACGCTCCTCGCCCTGCCCGAACACTATTTACGCAGCATAATTTATTTAGTATTTTTAAGGATAGTGTTACACGCAGTTGAAGGTTCACGTGAATGTACTTCACCTGTTTACACTTTCCTATGAAGCTCATGGAAGCCTTCAGATTTACGTGAAGCCGATAGCTGTGTGCGTGCGCAGTATCCGTACACATGGAAACACGATGTTCCGAACGGTCGAATCACGGGCAAAACAACAACGCAAGACAAATTTAAATTGGACTTGAACAATTTTCGTATTTTTCCTCGCAGTGTTTTTTGTGAAATGGTTGTATAATCAGATTCCAAAGAAAATGAACAAACATGCGGTGAATTACAACTGTTACTCGGAAAACGCTGTATGTACCCATCAGTATGGTGGCGTGGCAATGTTGAATCATCTGACGCTGGGAGATCAGATCCCATTTGGTTTATAAGCAAATCCGCAGAATTATGAGACTTTCTACGCGCAAGAATGTTGTTGCATAATTTGACCACGTATCTTATATTATTGCACGTACATTTAATATGTAAATCTGCTAAAATTGGTCGCGTGAAATCACGCACATTCGAAGAAATAACTCCATATTTTTCTATCAAGGGCAATATTTCACTGTCTCTTACTGCTAATCTATTTTTTTTCCCGGCTTCTTACGGTTCTGAGTTACACATTCATTAATGATGTCCATGTCATTCGAACTAGAACTGACATCAACTTTTTCGCTAGATAGGGGAGAGAAATAATTTCGAAGTTTTAAACTAAACTCTCTGTTTTCAGTACTTATAGTTATAGGGTTATTAACTCTACGTTTCTCTTGTCTTTGCGGCGGTTGAAAGTGATTTTTGGTAGCGCTGGCTGACGAATCCTTGCAAGACTGACTTTTTTTGTAATACGAATGGTCGGACAGACTATGTGCGGGTATGTCATGGCGATGGTGGGGCTGGCTAATTACAGTCATTTTCTTTCCGTACGCAATATCCTTGAGAATACGTTGTGACATCTTAGTTACTTCGGCAAAAGATTTTGCAGCAATAAGCTGTAAGCGCGGCGCTGTAGGAAAGAGTGACAGTTGCTGAGTGCTGAGAATCTTAGCAAGGTGTTGCCTCATCACATTACCTTTATGCATGTAAGTCTCCGTTTCGGGTTGAACACCGTATGCCAAATATGTAGCAAATGCAACAGCATAAACCCCACAGTCTATCGTATTGTGTTGCTCCTGAACTTTATGAAATACGATTGGAGTGTTAGCAGGGTACAAACGGTTCAAGCAAGAAGTCGCTGAATTTGTTAAAGAGTTTTCATTCAAGCTGTCGTAGACGTGAATACTCTTTCCATCAAAATATACGGTAATATAATGACCCGAATTTATTCTTTCAGAATTAAATAAAATCTGAATGTGACCATCTCGTATCGGTAGAATTGCTGCGGGTTCCAATGCAAAGATGCTGTCAACTGGTAACATCACATGCCTAACTGTTTTGTTAAAAACCGACGCAAAATCATTTATGTGGTCAGACAATAGTCGATCGCAGAGCAAGATACTACAGTAATTTTCATTTGGCAGGTCAAGTAGAGGCAAGTCTACAAAATTATTTTTATTCCCGGTCATCCTAAATGTGCTTATCTACAGTACGCTAACATTAAGCGATCGCAAATATACAAAACGACAAAAATATCACAGAGTCATCAATAACAACTTAAGTATTAACTCAGAATGCAGTTTTTCAACAAACATGAAAGAAAAAAATTCTCGAAGGCGTAAAAGCGGAAATAAAAATATGCTGAAAAAAACGAGCGTTATTAAAATAACTTATATTACAACTCGGAATCAAATACCTTCACTCAGAAGCAAGCTCAACAACAGTGCGTGTGCCACTGCCCGCAGCCAAGGGGGAACTGAAATACCGGGAAGAGTAGCACAGAAATGCAACAGGTTTCAACTGCCGGATCTTCACGGAGTTAGCTGAAGGTAAGGCCGACAAACCGAATAGCAGTAGAAAATATATTATCGCGGTCTAGAACAAGGAATGCAATTTGGGCTCCTAAAACTTTAGATAAGTGCGTAACTCGAAGGGTTGTTAAATGAAATCTCAACCGAGATGAACGTGTTAATTTAGGTGTTTCATGTGATCAGAACTATTGCAATAGCATTTACCCATCTGAATGCATTTTTCATTAACTATTAACACAAGGTCTAAAACATTACAATAACATTTCTAATCCTTCCCCCTCCAAAACAAAATGAAATTCATTCATATACCAAAATTATAAAAAAATAAATTTAACATTACTTTACAAAATCATTAATTATGTAGGTATATATATATAAACAAAAATGATATTCTTCATAAGAAAAGAAAAACAAAAAACTTATTGATATAACTTAGAACTAAAATCACCAATAGCCGGATTATACTCGTGAATATAAAGATACATATAAATTTCCGAATTATAAAACTTTCAGCCAACCTTGAATATGAGCAATAAATCGGTTAAAATCAAACACTAAAATTATGAGAAAATAAATCAGTAGAAAGATTATTTAAAAATAATTAGGACAGCGTGCAACGTTACAATCTAAAGACAACAATACCAAACTAGGTACATGTACGATAACATTAGAAAAAAATCAGTAGACAGAAAGTAAGCGAATCTTATAAAAATACGAACTTGTTCATTGTAATATGAAGCTTAACACCAACATTAAATAAAATATATTTGATTTTTTTTTAATTTACTCAGGAGAACGCCATAATAAATTATTTCTTTCAATGATTGTAAAGGGCGAGTGAAGCTATTGACTGCAAGGAATACTGGGCGCGCGATCTTGTTGCTGTCCGCCGGTATTAAAAGTGTCGGCCCAGACAAAAATTATGAACAGTATATATTGTTAAGTAAGAAGACAGCTTTCATTTGGTACATGGCTGATCTTCGGCCAATACATGGTATGAGTCCTGAAGTCAATATAATATAATGCCACTTTTTTATATATGTACCTTGTTTAACCTTAAATAATTTTAATTTTTTTTATTAAAAATACTAATTTTTTATGTTAAATAAAAAGCCTCACATTTTGTGTTAAGGACCTCGTTGTTGGATTTTCACATTTCACATTTTAACGGAGAAGTAAAATGGTTTTTTCAAGGCTTGTAATGGGCGGGTGAAGCTATTGCCTGCATGTAAAACTGGGCGCGCGATCTTGTTGCTGTCCGTCGGCATTAAAAGTGTCGGTCCAGACAAAAATTCTGAACAGTATATTATGTTAAGTAAGGTGACAACTTTCATTTGGTATATGGCTGATGTTCGGCCAATACATGGTATGTGTCCTGGAGTCGTTATAATATAATGCCAGTTTTTGAAATATGTACTTTGTTTTACCTTAAATAAATTTAATAAATGTTATTTAAAATACTAATTTTTAGGTTAAATAAAAAGCCTCATATCTTGTGTTTAGGACCTCGTTGTTGGATTTTCATATTTCACATTTTAACGGAGAAGTAAAATGGTTTTTTCAAGGCTTGTAATTGGCGGGTGAAGCTATTGCCTGCATGTAAAACTGGGCGCGCGATCTTGTTGCTGTCCGTCGGCATTAAAAGTGTCGGCCCAGACAAAAATTCTGAACAGTATATTATGTTAAGTAAGGTGACAACTTTCATTTGGTATATGGCTGATGTTCGGCCAATACATGGTATGTGTCCTGGAGTCTTTATAATATAATGCCAGTTTTTGAAATATGTACTTTGTTTTACCTTAAATAAATTTAATAAATGTTATTTAAAATACTAATTTTTAGGTTAAATAAAAAGCCTCATATCTTGTGTTTAGGACCTCGTTGTTGGATTTTCATATTTCACATTTTAACGGAGAAGTAAAATGGTTTTTTCAAGGCTTGTAATGGGCGGGTGAAGCTATTGCCTGCATGTAAAACTGGGCGCGCGATCTTGTTGCTGTCCGTCGGCATTAAAAGTGTCGGCCCAGACAAAAATTCTGAACAGTATATTATGTTAAGTAAGGTGACAACTTTCATTTGGGTTATGGCTGATGTTCGGCCAATACATGGTATGTGTCCTGGAGTCGTTATAATATAATGCCAGTTTTTGAAATAGGGTGGGTCGGGGTAATTTTTTATAGTGGGGTAATTTGAGTATAACTCATAAATTATTAAATAAACTTAACACAGTCTTTTTACTGACATGAATAAAATACATGTTATTTGTTTCATGTGTAGCCCTATCTATGGCAAAATGTGAGAAGGTTGTGTTGGTCACGGTGGTACTTTCTGAAAGAAATTTTGATTTGCTTTTGTTTACAAGTGTCTGAAGTTAGGTAGGCCTACTCATCACATCAGTGCAAAATTATTCAGAAACCAGTTATGATACATTGATAAAATTCAGGTATGTATACATTATAATTATATGTTTAGTGCACTTTCTATTAATTTAGATAATTTGACATGAATAGTTTTTTTTTTGCAAATTACCATTTATAAACATGTGGTAATTTGGGTAGGGTGGGACGGGGTAATTTGGTTATAGTGGGGTAATTTGAGTATAACTCAGAAATGATCAAATAAAACTTAACTGATAGAATATAAGTATGTATACATTATAGCCTACATGTTTAGTGCACATTCTATGGCATCAATAGTTCTTTTTGCAAATTACCATTTATAAACATGGGTAATTCGGGTATACTTATTGTTTATAGATCAACTAGGGCATATCTGACAATATTTCTATTTTTGTTTCAGATCATGCCTCGTACGTATGTTAAGAAACGAACACCTACATATGGGTCCAGTGATCTTGAAAATGCCAAAGAAGAAGTGAAAAGGGGCTCCTCAGTGTATGCAGCAGCAAAAAAATTCAACATTCCATATGAAACACTGAGGCGGTGGCATGAATGTCCACCTTCTCATCAGGGTGCTGGCAGGGGTTCAGTCCTATCGAAAGAAGAAGAGCAATACATTGTTAGTGCTTTAGTGTACACGGCAAAATGTGGATATCCCCTGGACAGACAAGATTTAAAATACATGGTGAACAGTTACGTGAAATCTGTTGACAGAAAGACACCTTTCAAAGACGACATGCCAGGATATGATTTCATTGTTGCATTTGAAAAAAGGTGGAAAGATAGTCTTGTTAGGCGAAAACCTGAGCTTTTAACAAAATCACGAGCAGAAGGTCTTTCTCACTTTGTTGTCGGAGAGTTTTTTACACTTTATCAGCAGGTTCTTGACGATAATAATCTCAATGGACACCCAGAACGGATTTTTAACCTTGATGAGACAGGTCTCGCAACTGATCATACAAAAGGTAAAGTTTTTGTACCAAGGAGTGCTAGAGTGGCCTATTCTCGTTCAGGAGGTGCGGGAAAACTCCAGTACAGTGTTCTGTTTGTGGCAAGTGCGGATGGTGAACGTTATCCACCTTGTGTCATTTTCAAGGGGACTGTAGCCTTGCAAAGTACTTGGGTTCAAAATGGACCCACTGGTGCGCTATATGGTGTAACAGAATCTGGTTGGATGCAAGACTACATATTTGAAAAGTGGCTCAATGCATTTGTCAATAAAGTAAAACACATTGAAAAGCCAATACTGGTCATCTTTGATGGTCATGGCAGTCATTTGACCTACAATGTTACATGTACAGCCAGAGAACACAACATTATTCTTCTCTGCCTTCCTCCAAATACATCTCATGCCCTTCAGCCATTAGATGTAGGTGTGTTTGCTCCCATGAAGAACGCTTGGAGAGAGATCCTGCGAACCTGGTACCGTGAGTTCCGCTTGAAAAATATAGATAAAGCTATATTTCCCAGTCTTCTAAAGAAACTCATGGCAGTTTCTTTCAAAGCTGAACATGTGATTGGTGGCTTTAAGGGTTCTGGACTCTACCCAGTTAATAAAGATGCCCTTGTAAATAAAATTGTATCTGTAGAATCAGTGGAGATGTCTGTGCCTGAAAATGCCTCATCAAACAGGCCTAACAACCCAAATGATGACTTAAATTTGCCAGGCCCATCAAGTAGCAACTCCGAAGCAAACAACTTACTGGGATCATCATCAAGGACTACGCATAGTCCTACTAATGAACCCTATCCATCACCAATGAAGAAATTAAGAGAAGCAATCATTCAAACATTATCACCTGAACAGTCAGCAGAGGTGAAGGCAGCCTTGGCAAATTCAAAGCGGAAACGACGAAGAGTACAAAACAGTGTTGGAGAAGTGCTTACATCTGAAGAAGTCCAAGAAAGACTAAAAGAAGAAGAAGAAGAGTTAAGAAATGAAAATAAAAAATTGAAAAACAGTAGGCCTCGACGTAAAACTGCGAAAGAACTAGGCGTATTGACTAAATCCAAGAAAGAAGAAGGAAACGGTAGGCTTAGCAAAGTGGTTGAAAAACTTGTTTTTGAAAGTGATGAAAGTGAAGAAGGAAGTCGTGGACCTATTGCAACAACTAGTTCAAGTTCTGAAATAATTACAGGATCGTGGGTCTCTGTTAACTATCAAAGTGAATGTGGCAAGACAGTGAAGGAGTACAGGGGCCAAGTAATAGGTGAATCACAAGATGCACACAATAAAAAACAATATAATGTCAAGTTTTTAATTCAATGCAAAGGGGATGGTCACCGTTACATTTTTCCAGAGGTTGATGATATTGAGTGTGTTGATGTATCACAAATATCTGAAGTGTTTTCAGTCCCTGATTTCAATGGGAGATATTTTAAATTTACAAAATAGGTAAACAAGTAAGCCTTTGGTTGTGCAGTGTTTCTTTAATATGTAAACTTGCAAATGCTATTTTTTTAATCAACATTTAAAATTAATGTTTTGTAAACCTGTTTAACCTAAACATTGTCTTAATTTCATAAATTAACTAGCTGTTGTGGTTATTTGAGAATAAAATACCTTAAATGCATTATTATTAGCTAATAGAATAAGCATTATACCCAAATTCCCCCATCCATGGGGTAAATTGGGTACAGATATACTTAAAATTATTAGGATATCAAGAATGGCTCAACAAAATTTGAAAGCCCAATTAATTAATTCTATAAGATCACATTGCTAACATATTAAAAACTGACAAGAATATTTTATCACTGTAAACAATTTTAGAGGGTCTAAACTTAAAATTGTGTGATTTTTGTACCCAAATTACCCCAAGCCACCCTATGTACTTTGTTTTACCTTAAATAAATTTAATAAATGTTATTAAAAATACTAATTTTTAGGTTAAATAAAAAGCGTCATATCTTGTGTTTAGGACCTCGTTGTTGGATTTTCCTGTTTCACATTTTAACGGAGAAGTAAAATGGTTTTTTCAAGGCCTGTAATGGGCGGGTGAAGCTATTGCCTGCTTGTAAAACTGGGCGCGCGATCTTGTTGCTGTCCGTCGGCATTAAAAGTGTCGGCCCAGACAAAAATTCTGATGAGTATATTTTGTTAAGTAAGGTGACAGCTTTCATTTGGTACATGGCTGATGTTCGGCCAATACATGGTATGAGTCCTGGAGACGTTTATATATAAAGAAATTTGTAAAAAATATGGGCTGTGTTTATCTTGATATTTCTACAATTTAAGTTTTTTATCGTTTAAAACTTTTATTTTTTAATATTATGGTACATTTATGTTGTTATGTTGTATATTTCATACATTTTTCTGTCTTTTATATGCTTTTATCTTCGTTAAATTATGTTAAAAATGTGATGTTTTCAGCATGTGTAGTAGAATTCCATCCCACACAGTATGGCGCCATGTTTTGCTGTTGCTGTCCAGCGCATTTACTTGACCACGGTCTTACTAGATCCCTATTGATCTATGTGATCGATTATTGACATAGTATCGATTATTGACTTAATGCATTCTGCTTATACAATTCATTGTAGATTTGAATTAAAGTATACAGACAAAAAGCATTAAGTGCACTTAGTGCTTTTTCTCTGACAATACGAGTCTACATCGGACTTAGTGATTTTATGTTTTTACATTGTTGAGTTTGCCGTCACCCGTCCCTATGGAATAGTTACTGGGGATGCCTAGCGGGCTAAAGGCGTAGCTTTAGATTCGTTGTCCGGTGGGCGCCAGGCTAGCTTGGAAGAACTATACAGTGAGGAGGTTCGTGGGTTGGCTGCCCCAGCGTGCCCCGCTAGGTACGTCGGCTTATGGTGGTGATTGGCTTACTGAGTTGATACAGGATGCGCCCTAGGCAGTGTAGGAGACTGCATACCTATGCAGGTGACACTGAAATTACACACGAATTGGACTGAATTACTTTAATAATGCGCCATTATGCACGATTGACACACAGCACTGGTACACGTTTATGACATATCACTACATAGCGCTACATGATTCCGTTACTCAACTACCCTAATCTCCGCGGCAGTCTCGCGGGTCGGTATGGTTACCGGAGGCGGCCAGTACCGTGAGTTAACCCGTGACGCGGTTGCGCGGGGTGTTTGTTAAGGCGGTCGGGATAGGCCCGGCTCTGCCGAAAATGGTCCGGGGACACGTGAGCAGCGGTAAAGCGAGGTTGTGATACATTTACTTACTGAACATAAGACTTATCGGTGCACTTAAAATGTAAGCTACTCACGGGACACACGACCGCCCCGGCCGCGAGTGTTCGAAGACTGCCGAAGATGGCCGCCACGCGGGGGTGGGAGGACTAGTCCCCCCCCCCCCCGTGCTGCGCGCCTACACCTTTATTTTATCTTAAAGTTATAATTTATATAATACATCCTTCCAGGTACTTGATTAAAAATTAGTACCTGGAAACTGTTTGCTGAGGGCATAATACTTCTATCACTAATAATTAACTGTTTGAAAATATAGTCACATGGAACACTGTTGTTTACAAGCATTAACACTGATGAGATCCTGGATTTCATTTAATGGCACTGACAAATATCCTGGTAATTAGCATCTTATGTTTTAATTGTTACGTAGGTCAGGTAGCGAATCCCTCACTTCACTCGTTCCGGATGTGGCTGGGGCGCGCTCCGAACGGGAGGGTCACTGATCGGGTGAGAACCGGCTTAAGGTAGCGTCGGTACGACGTCAAGGTGTTGTTATGAGATATGACTTAGTGCTTTTTCCCTGTACATAAAACACATACTTTTGGACTTATTACTATGAAAATATAATTTTCTACATTTTTGGACTTAGTGCCTTTTCCTTGTAAGCCCACGATATACACATAATCAAAAATAATAGTAAAAAACAAATAATGTACATCATATAATAATAATAATAATACATTTTTAGCATAGTTTTGCTTCCATAAAATCATTAATAGAATAAAAACTGAATTCCAACAGCAAATCTTTCAGGTTTTTTTTAAATGCACAAAGTTTGTTTTCTGATTTAAAATGTGGTGGAAGTTTAGCAGAGTATTTTAGACTATTTGCAAAACATTTTGTATGATGTTGTAATATATGAAAATTATTTTTTTGTTCTAGTCGAATAATTATGTAAATTGAAATTCTGCAGTTCATCCAACTGTGGATGAGCAAATATAAGTAGGGGAAGGTGGGCGAATTCTGCGCACTTAACTTGGGACGTATCTAAGATACGTAAATAATGTATTCAGGTGAAATGTTTTTTTAAGGGTGTTTGTTTGTATCATAATCTTTATTCATTGTAATGATTCGAAGCGCTAACATAATAACCAAAAATCATATAAATTTTAAAATGAAATGCTGCACTGCGCAGTATTACCACACCCAGTCGGGTAATTCTGCGCTGTATACTGGGTAATTGTGCGCATCACTAATTATAGACCTAACCAATAAAATATGAAAAAAAAAACCAAATATTAGTGCATAATTAATTATTTTAAACTAAAACACCAAACAGATCAAAGTTAACTAACATATTGATAGTAATGTTTTAAAATTGGATGATTCAAATAAACGAAAATAAATTAAATTACCACCAAATATTAAACAATCAAATAGACACAAGAAACACACGATTTTAATAACAATAAAGTCTCCGAAATTGAATATTTGGGTTAGTATTTTTAATACAAGACATAAAAACATCACTAATAAGTTTGAGTTAACTTATCATTGATGTTTTAAAAAAAATTAAAAACTAAGGTGACACACATTTTGTTATTCTTTGACACATAAATCGCATTTGTAGTCTGTTGGTGAATCCCAGCCCCTACATTCTTCATGTGTCCACCCACCACACTTCACATACCTGTACCACAATTCATTATCGCGGCCAAATTCGTCACAAATTGAACACACATCTAGATTCAAAGGCTCAATGTTATCATTATTGCTGTCATTACACAAATCCTTCTCGTTGATCAAGTCGGTCTCAGACTCGCTTTCTGATAACGTTAGTTGTCTCTTGCATCTTTTGCGTGTTAGCTTCCTGTTTTTCTTTTCTGCTTTGTTAGGCCTAGACCTACTACTTGTTTGGATTTTAGCTTCCTTCTTCCTTTTATTATTTTCTCTTTCTTTCTCAATCTCTTCAAGTTTTTCTTTCATAGGTGTTCCAGTTAAGACTTCTGACTTTTGTTTTCTTGATTTAGGCTCTTTTGGTTTATTTGTGCTAAGGGATGGAGCATTCTTTGAGGGATCAGGCAAAGGTGAAATGTCTGCCACCTTCACTTGTTGGACATTTCCTTCCGTAGACCTGCGTTCTTTTCCTGTCTGGCTAGGTGTACAGATAAAAGTTACATGAACACCATCACTTTTCTCGGAAGATGTTATGTCTGAAATTTCTGCCACTTTTGTAGGTAGGTATCTGACTAGGTCCAGCATCCCTTGTTCTTTCGCTTCTGTTTGTGTTATTCTGCTCTTCGTTCTCTTCAGCCTAGCCGACTTCGATTTCAGTTTCTTTACCACAGGCTTCAAACTCCATGTTCAAATGCTTATCAGGGTTGATGGGTGAAATCCCAGCTGCTGAAAATCCAGAAATCCCCTTTTCCATAGTTGCAACTTTTAAATATGCTCGGTTAAACAATTCGGTGAGTTCATACTGGGTTATTTTCCTGCCTGCTTCATTTTGGGAAGTAAGCCTACTTTTTGATTTCAAAAAATGAGAACAATCTCTGTACAAGGCTGCTTTTAGCGGACTGAAGAACAATCAAGAGGTTGAAGTCTGTGAGTTGTATGGGGTGGCAGAGATAAAAGGACGATGCCGTTTTCCCTACAGAAGTTTTAGATTTTAACTGAAATGTGGCTAGAGTGATTGTCCAGGATCAACAGAATGGGATCAGCGTGTTGTATGAAAGACATGCCATTAAATCACTAAAAAGTACATTTACATTAATTGAAAGCAATATTTAAATGCATTGGGAACCTAAAACACGCACTATTTACCTGAAACAAATAAAACTAAGCCTTATCAATAGAAAACATTGAGGGCAATTCTGCGCACTTGCGCATTATTACACTACATCTCCGCGCAGAATTACCCCAAGCACAAACATATTTAAGACTCGCAATAATATAAATTTAAAGTTATCAGTTAAAGTTATTATAGTGCTCAACAGGAAGAATATATTTTCAACTATTGTTGCAAATATAATTTACTACTAGAAACACACGACTATTGTACCATACCTTTGTTTATTCTTCACCGAAAATTACAACAATTTCGATCTGAACCTACACACTGTTGTCGTAACCCAACTAACTCACACAATGGCGTCTCCTTCCTCGCACTAAGTCCTCAGTATCGCCGCCATGAGGCCGCATTATACAGACCGACGCAGTGTACGTCAAATCCGAGAAACCTCACTGCGCAGTAATACCCGCTGCGCAGAATTCGCCCGCCTTCCCCTACCTAATTCATAAATGTATAACGATGGTAATGTTAAAGACAACTAAGCTTTTGAAAAGTTGTCTGCATGAGGTACCTACGATAATTTACATGCGTTATTATAAGTACAAAAATTTTCTGTATTCGAAATATTTTAGATGAGTCCGTGGAATTACCCCAAAATATTATTCCATATCATAAGTGAGGTTCAACATAACCAAAGTAAATAATTTTTAAAGCATTTAGATTAGTCAGTTTTGAAAATTTTCTCATAGCAAATAATATTGAGCTCATTTTTTTAGTTAAATGAGCAATATGAGATTTACAATTAAGGTTCTTGTCAATATATATACCTAGTATTTTGGTTGAATTTGATTGAGATATATTATCACCATTTAGGTATTGATACAGTTGGGTCTTGCAAATTGTATAAGTTATTAAGTTTAAAATGCAGCCACGTTGTTTCTGTGTTATTAAGAATTAATTCGTTAGCCTTAAACCAATCTATGATGTCCCTAGTTAAAATTTTGATATTTGCAATTAAACTTAAAGGGTTTTCTCCATGTATAGATATATTAGTGTCGTCAGCATATATTACAATTTTCCCACTCTTAACATTTTTAGGCAAATCGTTAACGTAGCCTATATAAGAAAAAGCAAAGGTTTTAGTGCAGAACCCTGAGTAACACCAACAGATATGTTTTGCCTATCTGATTGAACATTATATTTTATGTTGGTTAAGGGATCTATATGTTGTACTACAATTACTTGTGTGAACGCTGAGACAAGTAAGATGGATATAAAAAAAGGGCAGCAATTTATTATAATCCGAAAATATGTGACATGTTATGCTACGTTAACAAAAACATTGGTAAATATATAGTGTACGGATTAGCGTCAAAATTTTTTTTAAAAATCTGAAATAACTTTCATTATATGTACTTTTACGTCCTCTTTTCATTACAGCCTGCGGAGATAAGTTGGTCCGCGGGGTAGGTGCACTATCCGGTACGGGCCGACTCCCGAGGACAGAACTTTTGTTAATCTCAGTCGCTCCGGCGCTGACACTCCCCGTAAGGGAACTCTTGAGCGAATTTAGCTGCGGTCCGCGCTCCACTGCCGTGGACGCGAGCACCGCCTCAATACGCAGATTTACGGGATTGGCCGCCTCCAATCACCCTCACCCCTCGTTGAGCAGTCAGGCTCAGAAACGCCTAGGGACACGATAATACGGAACAACTACTGATGTTGTAACATTCTTTTATAAACTTGTGCAACGCAACCTCGTGTAACATTTCTTTTGTAAACTTGAGCAACGCACCCTCGTGTAACATTCTTTTGTAAACTTGTGCGACGCACCTCTCCACGTAACATTCGTGAACTTATATAACGCAACCTCGTGTAACATTCCTTTTGTAAACTTGTGCTACGGTAATTCAGTAACTCTCAGACTCAGTTGAGTGTAATTGTGTAATTTGTATCTTGTAACGTCACCTATTGTACGACGTGGCGTGTAACCGACAACGTTACACCAGAGCCACTGTCGACTGAATAAATGACACACGTCATTTATTAACTCACTCCAGCATTCTTTAAACCTGCTATCCCCAACCACCGCCGAGTAGGGAATCTCTCAGACCCACGTAACACCGCCGACGGTCCTAGTGGGCCACGCAGGGCAATAGACCCCACGACCCAACTACCGACTAGCACCAGAACTAGTCTGGGGCCCACCCGGACTCATTACATTCGCAACAGCCACTCCCGCTAGGAACCGCACCGGGACTCGAGCCCGAGACCCCGGACGACGGCATTTGGCTCCCGCTGCGTGGGGCGAAGATAGAAAAATCAAGATTTTCCCCACACAAAATTGCAAGAACTTTCACGAAAAAATAGAAATTTTGTGCCATTATTAAATCATAATTTTTTTTTCCCGGCCACGCCAAGCCACAGCATGGACACGGGACGGCCATTTTGCACAGGCAAAAGTAATTAGGGTCAAGACAGGCCGGCGCGACGAAGCAAGCGGACAAAGGGGCTTCAACCACCCCCCACCCCACTCGGCATTATAGCGCCAGCCGCGACGCAGAAGCCTACGTCACAGCCCGACCCCCCTCTCCCCAGCGGCCATCATCGGCCTCCGCTTTGTGCGAGTGTCCGGGTGCCCTCGCCCATTGCCTCGCACGCTCATCCGTACCCCCTCCCCAACGCGGACAGTTCTCGACCTCCGCTTTGTGCGGCTGTCCGGGCGCTCTCGGCCGCCGCTGCGCACGACGATCTGCGCACCACCTCCGCCGCGGCCATTCTCGGCCTCCGTTTTGTGCGGCTGTCCGGACACCTGCCCAGCCGGCGAGCGCGACCCCGCGCGCAAGCCTGCGCCACGCGCACAGAGCCGCGAGCGAGAAGCACAGACCAACACCGCTAAACACGCACCATAACTAGCGCAACATGCAAACCCGGAACTCCGACGTTGTATGCGCCCAGTGCTTGCTGCCCAGGGGGACAGATCTACTGATGGGATCGAGACCATGGTACATGACCTGTCAATGCACCCCCCATAGTCAGGACCCACACGACCACTCATGGGTACAGCCGTGGGACGGACAGTTCCCGGGGAAGAACCAAGCACCAACCGTAAAGACGGAAACAGTAACTAACACCACCGTGGTGAGCACCCGCCCGACCACCTGCACGACATGCACACACGCCGCGAAAGAGGAACACCATGCGCAACAGCCAACGCCACCCGCCGACCCAAACCTCGTTACGTACAACTGCCCCCAAGGTTATCAGGGCAAGTTCACACTACCTGAATTCGGTGGCGTCACACATGAGGACCCACGGACTTTCGTAGAAAACTGTGAAGTGCGATTGACCCGAGCAGGTATACCAGTAGACGAGTGGTCGGGACAGGCCAGCGGACAACTGCGAGGCACAGCCCACGAATGGTGGGACATATGGGAACGGTTCGGCATGCCGTGGACGGAGTTCGCCGGCGCACTAACCCGCCGATTCGACACTGAACAGGCATTAGTCGACTGCACCTCACAGTTCTATGGCGAGCGGCAGAAGGACGTTGAGACGGCCGAACAATTCGTAGCACGGAAACTACGTCTCTTCGCGCGCGTCAACCCGCACGCTCGACCCACGACAGCGGTACCCACTGTCACAGCGTTACTCCACACCGGCCTCCAGCCTTTCATGCATTGTTGTCGCCCAGAGTCGGTAGAGGAATACGTGCAACAAGCAGCGGCCATCGAACAGAACCTGCGCGACCTCTGGCAACAGGACACACCGAACACGAGTCGGGGACGCCTCAGCCAGGCCTCACCACAGGGGGGGCTGACAACCAGCCACCGACCCGACGACGAGCCATTGAAAACACGCCCCAAACCAACGCCACACCCACCAGGTCGGCAACACAGGACGTCCAGGAACTACCACTGTGCCAGCGAGGTTGCCCAGACGGTACACGCCACTGGCACAAGGATTACTCATTACCACTTCCTCGCGCGAACAAACCGCCGGGAAACGCCAACCCGGGGGCGGAGCATTAGGTACACTGCTCCCGGTTGTCACGGGAAGGGAAAGACCGCCCCAACTGTACCAGCTGACCCACCCGCGGGACAGCCTCCTGCGCATCCCCGTAGAGGTTGACGGGCGAACCGTGGCTGCTCTAGTCGACACAGGGGCGAGTCACGTATTCGTAGCCCCCCACCTGGTACCGCCCGGGAAACTCCAACCTCAACAGATGGAATTGCAATTAGCCACGAACACCCGACCAGGCCTGACCGTAGAGCGAGCGACACTCCAGGTTAGGATAAGGGGCTACACCACCACCGTGACCGCCCTCGTCGTCGAGGATCTCCGCGAGGAGATAGTCCTGGGGCAGCCCTGGCTAGCGGAGCAGGACGCCGTAATCGAGACCAAGGCCACTCTGGTACACATCGGCACGCAAGAGCGGCTGGTAGTCTATGCCGTCGGGTCCCTACCCACACGGGCTCATGAAACCGTCACACTTCACCAGGTACATCACGACGTCCCATCCGAGTACCGCGCCGCCGTAGACCGGGTACTAGCAGAGCGACAGGAAATATTCACGGTGTCCGACCCCCTCAGACGAACCACGGTCACCGAGCACCACATCCCGACCACCCACAACAACCCGGTGTACGAGCCCCCCAGAGGATACGGTTTCCGGGAGCAACGTGCCATACGGGAACAGGTCGCGGAGATGCTCCGGGATGGTGTTATTGAACCGTCGAATAGTCGCTTCAACGCCTGCATAGTACTCGCGCCGAAGAAGGACGGATCACTGCGGTTCTGCGTAGACTTCCGGCCACTGAACACTATCACAGTTAGCACCCCGCCACCCCAGATCAGCGTGGAGAACGCGGTAGCAGGACTAGGACGAGCAACGGTGTTCAGTACCCTCGACCTTAAATCAGGGTACTGGCAGGTTCCCATCCGGACCGAAGACCGCGAGAAGACCGCGTTCACCATCCCCGACGGCCGCAAATTCCAATTTCGAGCGATGCCATTCGGACTGAAATGCGCCCCTGCGACGTTCCAGGGGATGATGACGCGTGTACTTGAGGGCTACGTCGATCGCTTCGCACTAGCGTACCTCGACGACGTAATTGTATTCTCGGAGACCTGGGAGGAACACATCCGACACCTTACACTGGTCCTAGAACGCCTCGCTACCCACCACTTGACCGTCGCGCACCACAAGTGCCACATCGGGACGCAGGAAGTCGAGTTTCTGGGGCATGTCGTGAGCGCCGCGGGTAACCGGCCGCAAGCGAGCTACCTCACGAAGATCGCGGAAGCCGAGGTACCGCGAACGCGGAAACAGTTACAGCGCTTCATCGGCCTGATCAACTGGCTCCGGTGCTACGTCCCTAACTTCTCGAGGACAATAGCCCCCCTGACGGACCTCCTGTCACCCCAGGCACGTTACCGGTGGAACGACCACGCCCAGCGCGCATTCGAAGAGGTCAAACTCGCCTTCACACAGTGTCACACGCTCACGCGTGTAAAACCAGAACGTAACCTCTACCTGCAGACCGACGCGAGTAACCTCGGGGTGGGCGCAGTACTATACCACGTAGGCCTGGACGGCGAGCGTGAGGTCACAGACTACGCTAGCGCAAAGCTCGGCTCGGCAGAGCGCCGATATCACAGCAACGAGCAGGAGTGCCTAGCCGTAGTCTGGGCCATGAAAAAGTACCGGCCACACCTCGAGGGAAAGACCTTTACACTTCGGACAGATAACCGATGCCTGACGTGGCTACACACAATGCAGGGCAGGAAGGGCAAACTGATTCTGTGGGCCTTGTTTCTCCAATCGTTTGATTTTGAGGTAGAGCATGTCCCCGGCACCGAAAATCAGCTGCCCGACCTGTTATCACGAGAACCTGACCAGAACACCGAACTGCGGGACGACGACGACTGGGACGCCATGCTACCCCCAGTCACGCCAAACCCACCCGAACACGGTGACACTACATGTAGCCGCCTCACGGCCGACGCCCAGGACGAGGAAGGACCGCCCAACACCGTCGCCGACCTGTATCGGCGCGTATGCCAGGCCCAGGAGACGTCAGCCGACGCCGACGTCGACAGATCCCAGTGGCCGAGCACGGTACCTGGCGTGTGCAGGACGGCGTAGTCATGACGCGGACCCCAGGCAACCACGGCGACTAGCGAACCTACGTCCCCACGGAGGCGCGAGAGGCCACATTGTGGTCCCACAACGACCACGACCTCGCGGGGCACCCCGGGACAGACCAGACCCGCCGCGAAGTGGGCCGACACTACCACTGGCCAGGTCTGACCCACGACGTCCGTGAGTACGTACGCGAGTGCGAGGTCTGCCAGAGACGAAAGGCATGCCGACGGGACGGGGAGGAGCAACAACGGCCCAGGGAGCCCACCACCGCCTTCCAGACCATTGCACTGGACGTGATGGGCCCCTACCCCCGCACGCCTCGCGGGAAACGCTTCCTGCTTGTCGTGACGGACTTGTTCACGCGGTGGACCGAAGAATACCCGTGCAGCAACATCAGGACCACCACTCTACTTCACATCCTGACCAACGAGTTTATGTCACGTTGGGGCTACCCCCAGTCCATATTAACAGACAACGCCAGCCAGTTCCTGGGCCGTCAGTGGAAGGCCTGGTGCACCGACCACGAGGTCGAACACCACTCGACGCCAGCCTACCACCCGAGGGCAAACCCCACCGAACGACGGAACCAGGAGCTGATGGTACAACTGCGCATACGACTGGGGGCGGACCACACTCAGTGGGATACCCACGTGCCAGACGCACTGTTCTGCGTCCGGAGACACACCAACGCCGCCACCGGCCGCATACCGGCAGAGATGGTGCAGGGGCACAACCTGCCACTGCCAGGGGAATGGACCACACACGGACCACCCCACCCGGCGGAAGACACAGCCGACCGCGATCGGCGGCGCACCGCCGAACACGACGAGGCTCGACAACGTCAGAGGCGATACGCACAGGAAATAACACCCACGACCGAACACCCCCCGCCTGCGGTGCGGGTAGGCGACCAGGTGTTTGTCCGCGTGCACCCCCTCTCCAATGCGCCCCGCAACTATTGCGCTGGACTCGCCCCAAGGTGGAGCGGCCCCCACCCCGTACGCGGACGGCTCGGGAGGACCACTTTCCTAGTACGCACCGGCGGGAGACGGGACAGGAAGGTACACATCGACGATCTGCGGCTGGCCCACCTACCCGGGGAGAACCCCCCCGACGAGGAGGTAGCACCCACACCGGACACCGAGGGAGCGCCTGAGGGGGACACGCCCGCCGAGACCACCCCGGCACGAAGCCCAACTGGTCAGAGCCGACCACGGACGCTCGTGTACGAGGACACGACCGCCACACCGGCACCAGAGGTAGCCGACGAGCCCAGCGGGACACCTACCCGCGAAGACGAGCCCCAAGGACCCCTCATCGAGTGGCCTCCGGACACTGACGATCCCACGACTACACCGAGACCGCCAGAGGACGGCGTCGAGACACTCTCGATCACCGAGCTCCCGGACCCCCTCAGCACCCCGACAGAGGACGGCGAGGCTGAGACCATTCCCGTGGTGACGGAACCAGACGACGAGACCACTGACCTGGGGCCGCCTGGCATCCCAGAGCGGGAGAGACGTCCGTACCACACTACGCCGTGTTCAGCCCCGGACGACCTACGGCCAGACGCAGCCACATCGCCCCAGGAGCCCCCCGGCCCAGGAGACGCCCCAGGGAACCTCCCCCCGAGGAACCGCCGGCCACCCAGGTACCTGGACGACTACGTACGGGGGAAGGCGCCACGGGCCCCCGCCCACGTCCCACCACCTGGACTCACGATGCGGGACGCACCAGGTCCAGAGCGCGGGCCCTATCAGCTGCCGGACCACCTCGGGCACTCGACGCGGGACGCACCAGGTCCAGAGCGCGGGCCCTACCAGCTGCCGGACCACCTCAGGCACTCGACGCGGGACGCACCAGGTCCAGAGCGCGGGCCCTACCAGCTGCCGGACCAGCTCAGGCACTCGACGCGGGACCACCCAGGTCCAGAGCGCGGGCCCTACCAGCTGCCGGACTACCTCGGGCACTCGACGCAGGACGCACCAGGTCCAGAGCGCGGGCCCTATCAGCTGCCGGACCACACCGACGAGCCAACACCAGGCTGTTCGACGTGGGACGACCTGGATCCAGTACAAGGCCGTACCAGCTGCGGCCGCCGCGAGCACCACCTGGCGGGAGCTGCTGCCGAAGCTAGGGGCGCCCCCACATAGCGGGGTCACTAGCGGCGCAAGGTCGGGCTTCTCGAGGGGGGGGGGCGTTTGACATCGTCCGACCGAAGGCCACCCTAAAGCCCGACCTGCAACTGCCAGTATTCACCCCGCTAACGGAACGCGCCCCTAGCCATGACCCACCCAAGTCAGGCGAGCCACCAACAACTAAGGTAGAACCCGGCCTCCCCCAAATAAACAGACCGTCACTTCAATCAACCACGTATAAAATCAAACACTAATTATTAAACTATATTACGTAGTAATTTAAAGTCGATTGACAGAAGTGCGACGTAGGAGTGCCCGGGCACTCACGTGTGCAACTACATAAATACGCGTGTGAGTGTTCCCCTGGCGGCCTTCTGCCTGAATCAATCAATCAGACCTTATGACATAATTATTCAAACCTTGTGTTGCGTCATTAACCACACCAGAACAATCTGACAAGAAACGAACAGTCGCTGGTGTGACGTAAAAAATTCAAACACAATAATTCTTACATATAATAACTTTCAATTCATAGAAGGGACAAATGACCTTAATTCAGCCTTTATAATTTATATAAGAATTTAACATCATTAAATTCTCTTATTAACTTATCAGATCAGAAATTAACGTAATGAGGTCAACCCTGGCGCGAGGGCCACCGAGCCTCGGCCGGACGCCATGACATGACGCCAGTACAGCGCGACTCGTTAACCGGGGCGGACGCACGTCCCACGGAGAGACATCATCCTTTGTCCACACCATGTTCACTTCTGGTAACTATAGTCATTCTTCAAAACCTTTTTTAATAATCTCTCCGTGTGTACCCGGTCCAGCTTTTTCGGTCCAGGACCTAATCCAGCCGCATAAATATCACACCCCCACCTGCACCACACTTGGTCCGCGGGGTAGGTGCACTATCCGGTACGGGCCGACTCCCGAGGACAGAACTTTTGTTAATCTCAGTCGCTCCGGCGCTGACACTCCCCGTAAGGGAACTCTTGAGCGAATTTAGCTGCGGTCCGCGCTCCACTGCCGTGGACGCGAGCACCGCCTCAATACGCAGATTTACGGGATTGGCCGCCTCCAATCACCCTCACCCCTCGTTGAGCAGTCAGGCTCAGAAACGCCTAGGGACACGATAATACGGAACAACTACTGACGTTGTAACATTCTTTTATAAACTTGTGCAACGCAACCTCGTGTAACATTTCTTTTGTAAACTTGTGCAACGCACCCTCGTGTAACATTCTTTTGTAAACTTGTGCGACGCACTTCTCCACGTAACATTCGTGAACTTATATAACGCAACCTCGTGTAACATTCCTTTTGTATCTTGTAACGTCACCTATTGTACGACGTGGCGTGTAACCGACAATGTTACACCAGAGCCACTGTCGACTGAATAAATGACACACGTCATTTATTAACTCACTCCAGCGTACGCTTCTTTAAACCTGCTATCCCCAACCACCGCCGAGTAGGGAATCTCTCAGACCCACGTAACACCGCCGACGGTCCTAGTAGGCCACGCAGGGCAATCGACCCCACGACCCAACTACCGACTAGCACCAGAACTAGTCTGGCGCCCACCCGGAAACACAACATTCACAACAGCCATTCCCGCTAGGAGCCGCACCGGGACTCGAGCCCGAGACCCCGGACGACGGCAGCGTTGTTTATCCATTTTAAACCCTGGTGCAGATTGTTCCTCTTGTGATGCAAGAATTTTGTTAAGCAATGCTTTAAAGTTAAGTCCCGTCTCATCCGCGTTATAAACTTGCTGTCGCGAGTAGGAAGAAATGATATCTTTGAACTGCTCAAGGTATTCAATAGCTGCTTCGTTGTTCGCTGACAGTTTCTCCCCAGTTATTGTAAGCTGTCTGATTCCATGTCGTTTCTTACATCGGTATAAGAAACCGCAACTAGCCATAATTGATGCGTCACCATCCATGAGCTTGTGCAATTGCAGCGCTTTTTCTTGAATCAGAGGACCAGTGATAGGGATTCCTTTTTGTCTATCTTGGGTAAACCACGAAAAAAGTGCTTCTTTCAATTTTTCGTAAGAAGACACTGTCGTTTTGTTACGTTTTTCAATAATTTTTTCACTTGTGGTAGTACAAAACTGCTCAGTTTTACCTCTGTTCTTTTTCCAATCGGAAATGGTTGCTTTGCCGACACCGAATTCTTTCGATAACAGAGTGGCACTTTCACCTTTGTCAAGTCTTTTCAGCACTTCCTGTTTTTCTTTTAATGTACACGAGTTATGTTTACGCTTGCTTGTCATGATGACCAACAGCAGGGACAAGCACAGAATGTAAAAAACCACACTTTCACACCGCTCACAAGGGCTCACAAAACACAGGTCAAGTGCGCAGTAGCAGGTGACACAGCAGTAGCATGTGACGCACTGACTGTCTGACTCATCATAGTTGGGAACGGAAGAGGAGAGAAATGCGTAAGCCTATGCAGGAAGGAGGATGGGGGCTTTGTTTAGTCTGGTTGAAGGTCACTGCCCTTCCGCTAATACACACTCACGAACCACCCTTCATTTTGACCTAATGTTGTCACGTAATGTAGACTGTTGGATTTGTTAAACTCGGAATATTTGAAATTGCAGTTTAGGCTATGTGAGTAATTAAAAATATTATAAGATACTAAATATCTACGCTAAATAATAAAGGTGTATTTTTTGTCTGACCTTTCATACATATTTGACATATCAGACACTAAATACGCCTCAAAAAGACAATATATGGCATTATATGAAAATTCTGCCTAATCCGAATTTTCGCTAATCCGAACAGGGTTCGGTCCCAATTAGTTCGGATTAGCGGGATTCTACTATATTTATAATGTACCTTAGCTGACCTGACCTAATCTACCTTTATCCCGTTTTGTTAGGTCAGGTCAGGTCAGTTACATTATAAATACTTAAAACTATACAAGTAAAATTAATTGATATTATTTTAAATTTTTGTTTATTTTGAAGTATTTATAATGTAACTAACCTTACCTAATGGAAAATTTCTGTTATTTAGGCATTCACGCTGTCGTCGCCTGGCCGACTAGCCCCTGAATGATAGTATTTAGCCGGCTACTCAGTGTTCGGTAGAGAGGGTTCGGGCCGCGTGGCCAAGGGACTAAGTCACCAGGATAGCAATTAATACATTGAAAGACGGTTTCCAGGTTCTTTATATACGGAAAATCAAACCCTTTACAAGGGGCTGCTGCATTCCCGCCTGTGACCGATCCTGTAGGGCGGAGCCCGGTTCCGCGCACTGTTACTGTATGGGAAAATACGTGATGTCCCGTTCGTGAGGAGCAAGACCCGAAAATTACCGTGCAAACGAAGGCGAAAATCCAGCCCGCAAAAGAACTCCGCGACTCGTAAACTGCCGGAGAAAACACGCACGCGAGAGCAGTGCCTGACTGCACGCCGCGACTGAATGACACGATGACACACCTAAATGACCACACGACTGTGACAGAGGAATCACTTCCTCTCGTCAATGCATCAACTGCAGCGAGACACCACGCCCGTTCTCACCGTCTCGGAGAGCTCTCGTAGACACGTCTGTCGCCTTCTGAGTCCAGCTGCCGACTGCCTACCTCCCCGCCTCGCGCGACCCAGCGCCCGCGTCCCACCCCTCCTCGCGAGCCCGCGGAACACGCTGATTGGTCACAGGCGGAAGCCACGACCTTAGCCCGGTGAACACGTGAGAACTAATTCTACATAACATTTCATACAATATAATAAACTATTTACAATAAAGAAAACACGACCCTTCAAATAATAATATAAACAATTTACAAATAAGAATGTTTCTTATGTATTTTACATTAAACTTCCCCTAGCGAGCGAATCTCCCCCCCTGCCCTAGCCGCACTGCACATCGGCGCACACGCAACACAGGGCAGGAGAAGGCGTTGGCGTGGCATAGCGGGCTGTGCGAGCTGGTTCGACACTTGGGTCGACGTCAAATGTCCCCCCCTCCCATGAGACCGCTATGTCCGCCAACGTCTCTCATTTACTCTCACGTCACTGCACTGGGGGGTAAGGGAAATACATGCGCATCCTGATTAGGGAGGGGTGTAGTGTGTCGGTCCCACACGCAGAAAGGTAACCAATGCTGTGTACTAAACCGGGGTGCCGCGTCCCTTTGCTGTGCCACAGCCATTTGATAACACTCATAATCCCCCAAGTACGCGGGGGCCCTCCGTGCCCGTGTGGGGCGAGAGTCTGTCATCGGCTCTGCTCCAGCTGGTGGGGAAGGGGTAGCCTTAGGGGTGGATGTGACGATTTTGTCAGTCCCCTGACTCGGGGAGGTAGGAACCTCTCGCTGTATGGGGGTTGCCGTCTCCTCCCCCTCAGAGTCAGGCTCCGTCACCGTCATAGTGAATGTTGAATTTGTCAGACTAATGTCTAGTGGCCAGCGTGGGGCCCATGTCCCCTCTGTCATCTTTTCTCCCTCAGGGTCCGGTTCTGTAATGATCATAGTGAATGTTGAGTCTTTTAGGTTCATGTCCAAGGGCCAGAGTGGGGCCCGTGTCTCCCCCTCTGTGTCCGACTCCGCGCATGCCGCCTTCATCGTCTGTCCCCTTGTCGCGTCTGTCCTGCTTGCGGCCTGTGGTGCCAGGGCCTGGAGTGACTCTCTCCCCTTTTTGGCCGTAGGATCTTGCCCCCCACGTCAGCGTTTTGTCCGCGTCTCCTGTCCTGGTCTGGGGGCGTGTCTCCCTGTGTCACCTTGGTACGTTCGGACTGCGCACGTGTCGGCGTGATTGCACCACGCCCATTCCCCGCAGTCTGCTGGTGCCTGCGTGGAGTAGGAGAGTTGGTCTGTTCTATCCCTGCGTTTGGTGTCTGGAACAGTGATGCCTCCCCGGCGATCATACGCAGATCGTCTCTGTGTATTTTCGCCGGTCGCCCACTTTGTGTTTGAACCAGGTAGGACGTGGGCCCATCTGGCGGATGACCCGTCGAGGTCCTTGCCATTTGGGGGCCAGTCCGGCATGAAATTTCTTGGCCTTGGAGGACAGTGGGTGTTGGCGAACGTACACCAGGTACCCTGGACACAGCATGTTTGGGGGCCTGCTAGACTGCGGTGTGTGGTGCTGCAGATACCTCTCCTGGTTTTCCCTGGCCTGCTCCCTGATAACTTTCAGCTTTTCCCCAAGCTCCTCCCCCCACTCCCCTTCTGTTGCTGCTGAGGCCACCCGGCACTCCCCAGGGAGGGCCAGGTTCTGCCCCTGCACCAGCACCGCGGGAGAGTACCCCGTGACAGCACTGGTACGTCGTCGTAGGCAGTAGAGGAGGTTGGGGATGTGAATGTCCCATTTGGTGTGGTCGTCACCCAACCGGAGGCGAAGCTGTGCTTTGATTTCCTGATTTCGCCTCTCGGTCGGGTTCGCCCTGGGGTGATATGTGGGTGTGTTGTGGTGCTGCACACCCCACCTCCCACACGCCTCCTTCCATCTGTGACCTCGAAACTGACATCCGTTGTCACTGAGCAGTACCTTCGGATACCCAAACCGAGGAAACACTTCCCCTTCCAGCAAGGACACCAAGGTGCCGGACCTTACATTTGAGGTGGGGTAAGCCTCCACCCACCTGGTAAACAAGTCTGTCACCACTACCAAAAAACGTTTACCTCTGGCGGTCCTGGGGTAAGGGCCCATTATATAAATTGCAATGGTCTGGAAAGCCTTTTGAGGCCGGCGGGGGCGCTGAGGCTCCTCCCCCTCCGTCCTCCTCACCTTCCGCTGTTGACATGTGTGACACTGCCTGACGTATTTCCTGACGTCGCTTGTCACCTCGGGCCAATAGAATGATTGCCTCAAGGCCTCCAGGGTCTGCTCGGCCCCGGGATGTCCTGCGAGTGTGTGGTCATGGAAAAAACTTACCACCTCAGCCCGCGCCCCTGCTGGTACCTGGGTACACCACCTTTCCATGTTGCCTGGTACCCGGGTCTGTAACACCCCTTCCAGACAGCGCTGGAACGGCATGACACGCTCGCTGCACTCCGCCACTGCTGCCTGCGTATCTGCGTCACCCAGCTGAGCCTGATGCACTGCCTGAAAGAGGGCATCCAGCGTGTTCGCGGGGCTCGGGTCGGGCAAGGGCTCTGGCTGTGTCACTGTCACTAGGGTAGCTGGCTCGGGAACCACCTCGTCTGCCCGCCGGCGGCCCTGTGGGGGCACCAGGTCCTCCCAGCTCCCCTCGTCCTCGTACTCCGTGTGTGGGTCGGGATGCCGGGACAGCTCGTCAGCTAACTGGTTGGCTTTCCCCGGCACGTGCTCTACATGAAAGTCATAGTTTTGCAACGCCATGGCCCACCTGGTGAACTTAGACTTCCTTCCCTGCATTGTGTCAAGCCACTTTAAGCACTGACTGTCTGTGCGCAATGTGAATGATCTCCCCTCTAGATGGTGCCGGTAGCGGCCTACCGCCCACACCACGGCCAAGCACTCTTGTTCATTCACGTCATACCTGCGTGCTGCTGGGCCGAACTTCGCGCTCGCATACTCAATGACCCGTCGCTCGCCATCGGGTCCCAGCTGATACAGGACGGCCCCCATACCGACCTGACTTGAGTCCGTCTGCAAGTACAGGGGCTCGTCCGGTCGCAAACGTGCCAGGGTATGACTCTCCCTGAACAGGCGCTTGACCGTGTTCAGGGCATGGTCGGCCTCCGCCGTCCAGCGATACTTAGTCTTGGGCGATAACAAGTCTGTCATAGGGGCTGTGACTGAGGCAAAATCCGGAATGAAAGTCCTTAACCAGTTAAGCAGACCTAGCAGCCGCTGCAGCTGCTTCCTCGTTCGGGGGGCTTGTTTCGCGGCGATCAGGTCAAGATGCTCTGGGAGAGGCCTGCACCCCTCCGCGTTGACCAGGTGTCCCAAAAACTGAAGCTCCCTCGCCCCCAGACGGCACTTGTGCGGTGCGCAGGTCAGCCCATGCCTCGCCAGCCGCTCGAGGACCATGGCCAAATGACGTGCACGGTCCTCCCACGTTCGTGACCAGATGATCACGTCGGCCAGGTAGGCCGTGACAAACTTGCCAACGAACCCGTCCAGGACGCGGACCATCATGGCCTGGAACGTCGCGGGGGCATCCATCAACCCGAACGGCATGACGCAGAACTGGAACCTGCGGCTGTCAGGAGCAGTGAAGGCTGTCTTTGGGCGGTCTCTTGGGTGGAGAGGCACTTGCCAATATCCCGACTTCAAATCGAGGGATGAAAAGATGGTGGCATCGCCAAGACCCGCCAGAGCGTCTGTGATATTTATTAATGGAGGTGGGGCCGGAATGGTGACAGAATTTATGGCTTTAAAATTAACACAAAACCTCAATGTCCCATCCTTTTTCCGTGCCATGACGACCCGGCTGTTATAGGGCCCCTCGCTAGGCTCGATAATGCTGTTCTGGAGCATTTCATCAATCTGCTCCTGAATGACCTGTCGTTCCTTGGTTCCAAAGCCGTGAGGTTTGACAAAAATCGGTTTGGTTGGAATACTATGTTCCGCTACCGTGGTCCGCCTCAGCAAATCAGTGGTGGCGAATACCCCTGGCTGCTGGGCCAGCACGTCCTCGAACAGCTCCTGGTACTCCTGTGGAACCTCATTGCGGATTTCCACGAGTCTGATAGGTGTGTGGGAAACTGGGGTTTGTGGGTGACCTACACCGTACACCGTTCTGCGGCCCTGCTTTCCCACATGTAGCTTACCCTCACTGACGTCGATGCTCGCCTCCTCCTGGATCAGCCACGGGAGGCCTAAGATCAGGTCCTCCCGTAAGTTCCGCATCACTAGACAGGTGGTCCGACTGCACTGGTCACGTATCTCGATGTTTATCTGGGCGCGCCCAGACGTGGGCGCGCTGGCTCCCTCTGTTGCTAGCAGGACTTCCTCCCGCTCCGGCTGACAGCTCCCCTCCTCCACCAGGTGAGCCGCGACGTAGGAATGGGTAGCTGCCGTGTCCACCAAGGCGTGGATGGGTCGCCCATTCAGGCGGACAGGCACCCGCAGAAGTGCAGCCCCGTCGCTGCCCAGCCTGCCCAGGCTGGCTGGCTCCGCCTCGCGCACCGCTGGCGCTGCTGCCGCCCCTGATAGGGCCCGGACGTCGCCAGGTGACGTGGCATGGGGGGCAGTGGCCCTTGCTGCGTTGCTGCTGCTGCGCGGGGTGTCTGCCACAGCCATTCGCGCCAAGTTGGTTGGCGGGGACAGTGGTGCTGTCGGTAGTGTCTTGGCCAGTGGTACTGTTGTCCGCACGCCGCTCCTCGTCGGGGACCTGGGGCGTGTTAGGGGCGGGTCGCCCAGGCCCCGATCACATCCGATCGGCGCCGTGTTGTCTCTCTGTTGATCCGCCGGGCGGGAGTCCCGGGGACAGTGGCCGGCTGTGTCACTGCCCCCTACTGGGAGTTTACCGGACTGCGTCCCTCCTGCTCCATCTTGGCCCACACGGCTGCACGAGTGGGACACTCCCCATGCCAATGGTATTCTGTGCTGCGGCAGTACTGGCAGCGAGGTGCTCGGCCTCCTCGTTGTTCCCTGTTCGCCCGTGGTTCGTCCCACCGGGCTGCTGTCCCTGGTCTAGGTGCCGTCGGCGTCCGCGCACCGCGGCTGCTGGTCGGTGTCTGGTACGGGACCACTGCCAAAGCGTCCTCCGGTGTTACTACGTTCGCCGCTCGTGGTTCGCGGCGGGTCCTCTGATGTCCACTTCCGAGTCTACTCGCCTGTACATCTGCTTCCACCTCACGCGCCCTTTCCACGAATTCCGACAAGTCCAGTCCCGTGGCACCTCGCATAAATGGCCTCAAGTCTGCCAATAAGAGTTCGCAAATCACTGGCATAATTACACTAGTAGAGCCCTCTGGATCCAGGCGGCCAGACGCCCTCGCCCTCGGCCTGCCTCTCACTGTACAACATCTGTTGACAACTGACTCGTGCTGACTGCCCGTCAAAACGTCTCTCAAACAGTTTTACGAACTCCTCCCACTCTACCACGTAGCTTCCCGTGTCCGTCCACCATGTCCGCGCCCCGCCTCGTAGCTGTCCACACTTTTTGTCAACCCAGTTGTCCTTTGACACATGTCGCAGCCTGGGTTTGCACACCCTGACGAATGCCCTAGGATTCTCATGTGGTTCTCCGGCAAACTCCGGTAACGATGTCGAGTCCGGTACAAGGCGCATGGCAACTGGCAGTTGTCCGTAGTTGTCCACACGCGTCACACTGTCCTTGGCGCTGCCCGCGAACTGTCCGTCACTCGCCTCGGGAGCCTCCCCCTTCACCGCCGTGCCCCACGGACACCGACACGTCTCCTCTGTCTCCCCTCTCATGTCACTCGTCACTGGATACGTTAAGTCACACCACGCACACGTGTTTCCCGTGTTCCCTGCCGCCGATAACATGTTATCCTTTTCGCGGTTGTTATCTCCGCGTTCCAGGCTCGCCTGACACTTTCCCTCCCGGCTGAAGTTACGCGGTATCTCCGCCGCCTTATCGCTCAACCGATCCCGGCGTGAGACGCGCCGTAATACAAGCCGACTCGTTATCTTGCGCTCCGCGCCGCTCTGTCGCGCCGACTTGTCGCGCCGACTTCCTCTGCACCTGCGTGCCTTCCTTCCCGTCCCGTGGCGTACGTGACCTGCACTTTCACTGTCTTTACCAGATTTTTCCCAAATTTGAAAAAAATTTGAAACTTTGAAAAATTTGAAAATTTAAAAAGTTTGAAAGTTTGAAAATTTGAAAATGTTTGATAGGCCACCAAGTTGGGCGACACTTGTCGTCGCCTGGCCGACTAGCCCCTGAATGATAGTATTTAGCTGGCTACTCAGTGTTCGGTAGAGGGTTCGGGCCGCGTGGCCAAGGGACTAAGTCACCAGGATAGCAATTAATACATCCAAAGACGGTTTCCAGGTTCTTTATATACGGAAAATCAAACCCTTTACAAGGGGCTGCCGTGTTCCCGCCTGTTACTGATCCTGTAGGGCGAAGCCCGGTTCCACGCACTGTTACTGTATGGGAAAATACGTGATGTCCCGTTCGTGAGGAGCAAGACCCGATAATTACCGTGCAAACGAAGGCGAAAATCCAGCCCGCAAAAAAACTCCGCGACTCGTAAACTGCCGGAGAAAACACGCACGCGAGAGCAGTGCCTGACTGCACGCCACGACTGAATGACACGATGACACACCTAAATGACCACACGACTGTGACAGAGGAATCACTTCCTCTCGGCAATGCATGAACTGCAGCGAAACACCACGCCCGTTCTCACCGTCTCGGAGAGCTCTCGTAGACACGTCTGTCGCCTTCTAAGTCCAGCTGCCGACTGCCTACCTCCCCGCCTCGCGCGACCCAGCGCTCGCGTCCCACCCCTCCTCGCGAGCCCACGGAACACGCTGATTGGTCACAGGCGGAAGCCACGGCCTTGGCGCCCGGTGAACACGTGAGAACTAATTCTACATAACATTTCATACAATATAATATACTATTTACAATAAAGAAAACACGACCCTTCAAATAATAATGTAAACAATTTACAAATAAGAATGTTTCTTATGTATTTTACATTAAACTTCCCCTAGCGAGCGAATCTCCCCCCCCGCCCTAGCCGCACTGCACATCGGCGCACACGCAACACAGGGCAGGAGAAGGCGTTGGCGTGGCATAGCGGGCTGTGCGAGCTGGTTCGACACTTGGGTCGACGTCAACGCGCACACGGCAAAATATAAAATGGCGACGGTCGAATGATTACATACGTCTTGTATTGCAAAATAAGAACGGCGATATCTCCAAAAGTAATTGGAATTTTTTATCTCCGCAGACGGTTTTGAAAAGAGGACGTAAAAGAGCATACAATGAAAGTTATTTCATATTTGTACGATTTTTTTTGGCGCTAATCCGTACACTACATATTTACCAAAAAATTTTTAACAGAAATAAAGTTAAGGAAAACACTGTCCCGAGGTAAGAAATTTACTGATTGTTTTAAAAATATTGCTCTCCTAAATCATTATATGTTACGTTTACCGATATTTAGTTAAATGATTTGCCTTTTTTATAAGGAAAAAAATAAAATCAATATTTATAAATATTAGTGCATCCAGACCATCCTCTGTCTCCTGTAAATTCCTACACGTAATGCATGCCAATTTGCATCCCGCATGAATATGCCCAGGGTTTTCCCTGTGTCTATGCAGTTTTTACCTGGGCCCAACCTATCTCTAGTTATAGTCTAGATTTAAGAGTGAGGGGAGTTAGTCATAGCGCCAATCGCTGCCATGGCTGGCCAATCCCCTCCTAGCACATGATGCATGCGACCCTCTCCCTGCATGGCTAATCCCAGCATGACTAGGCGTATAGGCTTCGGCCTGAGACGCACCTAGGTCCCTCCCTAACCCGGACCCCTCCAAAATACACTTAGTTTTAGATAGGTTAGGAAAACAAAAATACCTATAGCTACAGCTTTTGAACGTGAACAATGACATCGTTTTTTTGATCTAGCAAGAGATATTTTGAAAAATTGTACCAAAAGTGATAAAGATAACACTATTCCGGGATATGTAGACAGTGAAACCGGCTATAACAATTTTTTTAATGCCTTAAAAAGTGCAGCAATTTTTTTATTTTTTTATTTTCTATAGAAGACGAAGCAGGCAACATTAAAATGTTTATCTTGCTTGGTTCAAATCCTAAACCCTTATATCTGTCAATGAAGGAAATGAATTAAGCTTTCAGCTTGGTGACCTCTAGATCATTACAAAAAAATGAAGGGCTATAAAATGCTAATGATATACCTAATGACAGAACAGATGGGTGGAGTAACGTAAGAACTCTGAGAAAACCAACTAACCACTGCAATGTTTGCTATGTTCCCCACTATCAAAAGATCCATTAATGACCTTGCTGAGAATGGTGACAGAAAAGTGAGCACTTAAACACAGAGACCTAATTTTTGCCTCTCATGACCACATTTATAAGACCACAAACCAAATAATGCTTTTTACCTTTTCCCCCATTAATTTAATTACCTTACCTTTACAGATCGTGAGCAGCAGGTAATGACCAGTATACTGAATGAAGTCTTTGAGATTAAGGGCTTCTTATGTGTAGGAATGTTTGCAATTTTTGAAACGGCCCTTTTCGGAATTTTATTATTCTACTAATGTTAAGTCTCTTCTCTACAAATTTGCTTTGTTCTCTGTTACTAATTATTATTAATGTAGGGCATCCTCCATCCATTGCATACCTTTAGTGAACATATTAACATATTATATTTTATTATATTTTTATTCTCCTCGCTGGTTTTGTATGTTCAACTACAGCTGATTCAGTTGTGTCTTTATATTTTTAATTATTTATTTCCATAGTTTTCCATGGCAAACAATGCAAAACTTCAATGGTGTTTATCCAAAAATTGGAAGTAAATCATATTTTGAAGGTTTGCTATGTAACAAATCATTATTTAAAAATTTATTTTAATGTTTAAATTCAAGAAAAGTTTTCTGATGTGTGTTCTGAGAAAAAGAAACATTTATGGAAGCTTACTGTAACACCAAAAATGAAGTATGATGTTACTGATATCATTTGTGTTTGATATAATTATTAGTGTTAAAAGTGCATTTGCAGTGCTAATATCTGATTCTGTTCACATACAAACATAAGTGTGATAACTAAAATGTAGTATGACGATTTAAGAATTAAGTGTTATGTTTAATCTCTTTCCCTAACTGTTTGATGAATATTTTAAGTGCAAATGTGCAGTTTGTAGTTCTTATGTTAGATCTAATTCATTTCATACAGGCTAATGTGCATTGTTTTATGAAGAATAGTGTTGTAACTCCCTCCCTCTCTTTTCTATGGTTGTAACAAACTGTCAGATTAAATTGTTTTGTTCCAAAATAGAGCAATGCTCTTTGGAACATTGCAGAAAATAAAATTTTAAATATTACAAAGTCTAGCTAGCACAAATATTAATGTAAATCAGCTCCAAGACTTAGTTGTAAATGTGAAATTAGGCCTATGTGATTACAATCTTCTAGCATTAAAGGTCTAGTAAGCCTACCTACATTTGTATGTTAAATAATCCAAGTTCATGAACATTTAAAGAAATTGTTGCAAATATTTCAGTTCAATGAACTGATTCAAATAATAAATTATAGGTTGAAAGATAATCTAGTAATGAAGCCAATAGTATTATTAATTAAAATCTTGTCTGTAATCTCAGAAGTCAGAGAAGTTGAACCTTCATGCAAAACCCAGAGCTGGTTGGCAATATTTTTTTTTTATTTATTAATCATTTTCGGGATATTTTTTATCAAAGATTGATTAATTTACATTGATTGATACCAAACATAGTATACAAGAACTTCAGAATACAGATTTTCCATCATATCAAAATATTGTTATTTAAAAAAAAATTATTTTCTTTTGTTGATAATACACTTATTGGAATTGGCTCTAGAATATAATAGTGAATAATCTGTACTTGTCTATGATTTTTTTTTTATGTAAGTGTATATAGTAGTGTTTTTTTTTAATGGTTGTTGGCTAGTGTTATGTATGTATGTGCACTATATGCAAATGGTAGTTCTGATAGTATATGTTCATAATAACTAATATGCTGATATCAGACTAGCTCAAAATTGGTCTATATTGTACATATATGAATACTTTATAAGATATGTATTGAAATATTATTTGAGTTAAGGAAAATTGTTACTGTAGTGTGTAGATGATTGATTGATTATTGGAAAAAAAAATTCCTTCTGACAAACATTAATAAATTTTACTGCTTTTTATTAATCCTCCATAAAAATTCACAAGTCACCATGGTTACCATCTTCCAGCCACAAAACAAATATTATCAGTGATTTTAAAATACATCAATAAATATTATCAGTGATTTAAAAATACATCAAATAAACTCTCTCGCTGCATTCATGAAATAATTGCTTCTTTACATTGGCCAGCCAAAGAGTAGATAAAAAAAGCTGTTCTCCACAAGCCTGAAACAAAAAAGAAATCAAAGTTAAATGATTTATATTGTACTAAAGAGAAATGAAACTGATAAATAAATGTATCAAAGAAAAAAGTTATGCGTACCCCAGAATGATAAATTACTTTCAAAACCATTTTAGTTAGAATTTTGATACATTCACAAATACTTTTGGTAAATTCTCATTTATGTACGACAATTAACATTTTTCTTTGTCCTTTCAAACAGATATTTTTTTCCAAATACTTTTTGAAAAAAACTCATTTACCGCATGTGAAAAAAAATTATATGCAAAACATAATTCTATTTGATGCTTCAGCAACATTGAGTTGTAAAATTAAGCTCTTGTGCCCATTATTGCAGAAAAACTAGGTATTTAACAATCCAAGTAACTAAACAATTTTAGAAGTATGTTTCTCAGGGCCTCAAGTGATGTATTTGCTTGTTATTAGCTTAAGCAAATCTAGGCTTTGATTCAAGCAAAATGTTTACAAGTTGAATTCATTTCATGTAATGCATGTCACATAAGCAGTTCTTTTTTTTTTTTTTTTTTTTAAGTATCTAATCAAAGTCTTCGGGGAGAGTATTAGTAGGTAGGTTACCAAAATTTGTAAGATTCTATATGTATCCTATATGCTCATATTTTAGTCGTATCAACAAAATGCCTACACGAGAATAGATGTCAGCATGTTATTTTGCAGCAGTCGATGGCATTACTTCATAGTACAGTTGTGAAATCACTACAAAATGTGTCGGGTGTATATTGCAATGATTTACAATTATTATCTATACTTAATCGCATAACTGCAGAGTTCAGAGGGAGTTAGAAAATTAAAATATACCACACATTGTATTTTTTGCTTCTAATAATATTAATTTATATTCCTACAAAGATGGATTCAGAAATTTCCTAGAGTAACAACTTTTCCACACAAACCAAATATGATAAATAGTAATTCTTAGTACTACGTACTTCGCCAAATAAATTATTTTTAAAGTCTAGGTAAACTTACCTAAAGAATTGCTTACACCATTTTACAGTAGTTATGAAGAAGTTACCTTTCCCTAACCATTTTCGTGATTTAACAGCACTTATGTAACTAACCTAAACAAGTATTGCAACTGTGAACTACAGTATAACCCTGTAATTGTTTTCAAGTGAGCATGAGGAAAAAACATAAGCAGTTGATGGAAATTTAGCCTATCCAGTGTTTTAACGTTTTACCAATGGACTCAAGTAAGTATAATGTTAAAAACCATTGATCAGTACCCTTGATGCTTGAATTTGCTTAAACAAACCAACAATTATACAACTTCGTTGCGCATCAATAAAGTAAATCAATCATCAATACAGTAAACATCTTCGATTACACTGCTCTAATTCCCAAAGATATTTTAAAAAAATTAAATAAATGGTTTAACAGTAGTTTAATGTTCAAGCAGGTAAGTATAAACAATACAAAATTTGTAAAATCATGTGAATGGTTGGTTAGCTAAATTTAAAAAAAAGGTTATTTTCTTTTGTTGCTGCTTATCCATAAATTAAATTATAAAATTCTGAAAATACCTTTTCAGACACTAAAAACCTTCCTCTATTAAAACTGTAAACAGCTTTTCTTAATTCCTACTGGTTTTCAAGAAATCACATTTTGCAGGTCACACTAGACAGCCTATGCAGTGAAGCAGCTGTCGCCATTTTTTCCTCTAATTGCATTGCAGATCCTGTGGTTTTCCATATATATAAGAATATATATATTTTTTATTTGCATATTATAACCCAATGAAATGTAAATAATAGTTTTAAAAAAGTTACGAGTCTCTAATGTGTATCCAAACCAAAATGCCAACCCTTGACAGTGATTTTTTATAGCAGTATTTAGGCGCAAAGCGCAGATTAGTTACCTGCAATAGCACGTAGCCTGACGTATAAAAGGAATCATTTGTTACAAAATGAAAATTTATTTTATATGTCAGGTTATGTGTTGTCTCACGTAAAAAATCAGAATTTTGCACCTACAAAATGCTAAAAAATATCGCTCTCAAGGACTGATGCTTTGGGTTTGAAATGCACAATAAGTCACATAACTTTTTTAATGTTATAATTTACGTTACTGCAATGCAATATCCAAATAAAAAATACAAAATTTGTGTATGAAAAACAACAGGATCTGCAACTCAATTAAAGAACATGGTCACAGGCCCTTTACTGCACAGGTAATGCAATGAAACTTATAAACAGTGATTTCTCAAAAACCAGTCTGAATTTAGAAAAAACTTTTTCAGAGTAAATACAGGTACATATTTAAAGTTTAAAAAAAAAAAGTGTCCAAAGTTTATTTTGCATACAAAAAGCAGCAACGTGAGATAATAACCTAAAAAAATCACTGTAAAATGTATATTGGTTGGTTAGATTAGGTTAGTAACATCCAACCGTTCAATTGATTTTACAGAATTTTTAATTCGCGCTATCCTAAGCTAACCAAATGTAAATTCCACTGTACTTAGAATCACTGTACGTATAATGTTACTGACCTAACAAATTTCATTGTATTTTTAATCCAGCTAACCCAAGGGCAGTATCTCAATATTACAGATTTGTAATAAATAATCCTAACCTATCCACATGTTAAACATGATAAACTACTTGCAGTATCAAACAACCCTCATAGAGAATAATAATTTTAAACATGTCAGGAAGTAAAAAACACTTAAGGAATTTATAATTTTTCCTCCAATACCCCAAATTATATTAAGTGCACTCACATGAATGTAATTTAGCTCTGGTAACAATTATTTTAAAATATTTTTACTTAAATGTGGTTAACTGCTACACACCCGCAGAAAACATTTCTTATGATTGTATACGTTGTGCGCTCATGAACATAAGATGAAATCCCCACAAGCTACCTAAAATTTAAAAAAATAAGCCTATAGTGCACAAAAATTTATATAAGAAATTATTACTTGCCAAGAATAACACAAGCAATGTTAACTTGTAAACTGACAAAACTAATCTCCTAACAAATCAAACAGAAATAGCTCAATAACTTACCTGAAAATCTCATAATTAGTAACAAAGAAATATTTTTGTGCATGTGTTTTACTCTTAAAAAAATATAAAATAACATTGGTCTACAATTCTTTGAATCAATAATGCAATGTTTGTATATTGAACGTACAGATAAAAAAAAAAAAAAAAACACAAACCCGAACATGTACGAACCAGCCCGAAGGACATGTCGATCTGAGGGGGTTAATCTTCGGCCAGTGTTGCCAACCAGACAGATGTGAAATTCCCATGTTATGGCAAAAAAAATCCCATTTTTCTACAAAACTTCCCACGTGCTATTTTAAAAAAAAATTAGTAACACTCTTAGAGCTAACATTAACGTAAAGGTATTTATTTCAATTTATATTTACACAAACACATTCACTGTTAAATAAAAAATTAATTTTAACTTTCGTCATTTGTAGTGCAGTACAAATTCTTCTTGTTATGAAGTTTTAGGTGGCTTTCATGCACTTTGAAAGTTGTGCAGTCAATGTTATTTGTTTGAAATGCTGACCTGACAACACAAACTGCATTTAAGGACTCTTCACCCATCCTCTTCCTTTATTTTGGTTTTTATATCGGTCACCATTGAAAAAATCCTCTCTGCTTCTGCGTTGGAATGAGGAAGAGAGAGAACACATTTAGCCAGTCTACTTAAGTTTGGAAAACACAATTTGTCACTGAAATCTCTTATTTGAGAGATATTATCCCACATTGTGTCAATATCCATTTCTAATAACTTCTTTTTCTGATCCACATCAGTTATACTATGTTGCAGACTTCTCCATTCGACAGCTAAATTATTCAAATCAAATCCGCCTATTTGCGAAGCTAAAGTGATTAAATCCTTAACTTCATTTCTCTCTGACTTTTCAAGTGCAACAGCTGGATCTACAAATTTCATTTCTCGAAAGAGTTCACTGTCCAAAGGCAGACGTTTTTTCATTTCATCTGTAGCACAAATGTAGAACTCAAGGCACTTCAGTCTGAACTGCTGGACACTCGAGGCACAGTCTTCCGGCAATGACTGCAAAAACTTCTTACACTCAGGTCCGAGATAGATAGACTCTAAGTTGAGAAAATTTGAAGGATGGTTCACATTTGTCTGTTTCAGCTGATTGAGACACTCAGCTTTCAAAACGTTTTGTGCAAAATTGTTTATCAGGGTGCTAGATGCTTCCAACAACTTGTGTATAAGTATTTTTCTTGACTGAAAAAGTGCATTGAAAGAATTAAAATAAGTCAAAACATACTTGAGAAAAAGCAAATATGCCTTGGTGTAGTGGTTCTGTAGTTCATTAAAAATGAACTCTGCACTCTTAAGTTTATCTTCAACAATGGCAAGTTGGAAGTATTGTTGCAAAGGTTCCCAGTTCTCTAGAAGACGAACAACACATTGATGCAATACCAACCATCTTGTACCAGATAATTTGAGCAACTTACGCTGTTCAGTGTTAAAAAACTCTTGAAACTCTCGCAAAATGGCACACCGCTTAGCACTTCCAGAAATATAACTGCACACACATCGCAATAATTCTTCGCATGACCGGGGAAGTTTCTCGCATGCTTTGCTGGCTATTATAGCAGATGTATGACAGATACAGTTAAGAACTATCAGACCTGGTGTTACAGTCTTTAATCTTGTAACAAAAGAGTTATGTGAATTAAGTGTCTCGACTGTCTTTTCTGTTTCTACTTGTGCAACAATGTTTTTTACTACTTGTGTGCATTTTGTGCGACCTAGTGTAATATCGGCAGCTATTTTCGAATCACTAAAGACTTCCTTAATCACTGGAATTAAATGCTCAACTACCTGGAATGCAACATTATGTTCAGCGAAAAAAGTTGCTAGTTTTATTTCTGCAGTCTTCACTTTGTCAACATGCACCTTGTTTTCATCTTTTTTTGCAAAACAGCTCAAAATGCTTTGGTTACTTCCTATTTGTTTAACATTTTTGACATGCTTACCTGTAACTGCATGTTTTTCCAATTCACTTTTGCCACAAGAAACAGCCACATTACAAGCTCGGCAAAATGCTTTATTCTTGTCGCTATCAACAGGCTGCAACCAACCTCGAAATTTTTCTTCTTGCAGCCACGAGTTCTGAAATGTTTTGGCAGATGTGACACGTTTTTTAACATGTATTTCACTATTGTCTTCATTGTTACCTGATGAAAGTTTTTGTTTCTTTGTGTGAAAAATACTCTCGTCACTTACATCACACATGCTGTACAAACTACCAATTATTTACGTTTTACGACATGTAGCACGATTTTAAAACCTACGCAACTTAATAATACGAAAAATGCCACCAACCTTTATCTATTAAAATTACCTTGGTCAAGTTCCATATGTATATGACCAACACCAACAAAATACATACTGTAGGATTCCATGATGGTTTTACACTAAAAACCTCTAATTAAAAACATCAACTCACGATAATAGACACAATTTTTTTAATTAAAAAAATCAGAAATGAATAAAAATATCTTATATATGTAAAAAAAAAGTTCAAAAAATTGTTTAACCGGAAAATAATTTTGTTTTAAATAAACGTACTTTAAAAATATACTAAATATTAACATCACAAAAACAATAAGTATTTATAATTTGATAGGGATAAAAAAGAGGATTTTCCGAAATTAAAAAATAATTCCAGCGTTAACAAATTGTTTTATTTACAATAGGTAAAATCCATAATTTTTAGCTAGGCCGTAAAATCTTATATATATATACTTTTACCAACAAAAAAGTGCGCCGAATGACTGAAGTAGCTGACGCAAAATGTGCTTGAATTGAATAATTTTTTCATCATTCTCAATCAAGAAAAAAAAAGTTTTACAATAAGCATTCAAAAGTGAAGTTCTACTCAGCAATAAACAAGAAAAATTTAAGTTTAAAAAAAAAGTACCTACTTAAAACAAAATAACTAACTAAACATGGACAACTGCAGCCCGATTTTTATTATAAATTTTAATTTATAGGGAACAAACTAAGAATTGTCCACACATAACTTATTGTTCCAGCGTTAGCACAAGGCTTTCTTTACAATTTGTACCATCCACAATTTTAAGCTGGGCCGTGAGATCTACTATATATACTTTTACCAACAAAAAATTTGATAAATTGTTTTCTTCATTGTCAGTCAAGAAAAAAATTTATTTACATTAAAAATACAAAAGTGAATGTTCTACTCAGCAATAAACCAGAAAATATTTAAGTTTGAAAAATAAGTACTTAAAAAAATACTAACTAATCATGGCCCACTGCAGCCAGATTTTATTATAAATTTTAATTCATAGCGATAAAACTAAGGATAGTCCACACATAACTTATTATTACAGCGTTAACCCAAGGCTTTCTTTACAATATGTACCATCCACAATTTTTAGCTTGGCCGTGAGATCTTCTGTATATACTTTTACCAACAAAAATGTGCGCCGAATGACTGAAGTAGCCTGCGCAAAATATGCTTGAATTTAATATTTTTTTTTTCTTCATTGTCAGTGAAGAAAAAAAAATTATTTACATTAAGCATACAAAAGTGAAGGTTCTACTCAGCAATAAACAAGAAAATATTTAAGTTTGAAAAATAAGTACTTAAAAAAATACTAACTAAACATTAACCACTGCAGTCAGATTTTTACTATAAATTTTAATTCATAGGGATCAAACTAAGGATTGTCCGAACATAACACATGATTCTAATGTTAGCTAAAGGTATCATTTACAATTTGTACCATCCACAATTTTAAGCTGGGCCGTGAGATTTTCTGTATATAATTTTACCAACAAAAAAGTGTGCCGAATGACTGAAGTAGCCTGCGCGAAATGGGCTTGAATAAAATAATTTATTTCTTCATTCTCAATCGAGAAAGAAATGTTTTACAATAAGTATACAAAATTGAAAGTTCTACTCAGCAATTAACCAGTAAATATTTAAGTTTTAAAAAAAATTTCTTCAAAAAACACTAGCTAAACATTGACAAATGCAATCCAAATTTTTATGATAAATTTTAATTCATAGGGATCAAACTAATGATTGTCCGAACATAACATATGATTCCAATGTTATACCAAGGCTTTCTTTACAATTTGTACCATCCATAATTTTAAGCTGGGCCGTGAGATCTTCTGTATATACTTTTACCAACAAAAATGTGCGCCGAATGACTGAAGTAGCCTGCGCAAAATATGCTTGAATTTAATATTTTTTTTCTTTATTGTCAGTCAAGAAAAAAATTTATTTACATTAAGAATACAAAAGTGAATGTTTTACTCAGCATTAAACCAGAAAATATTTAAGTATGAAAAATAAGTACTAAAAAAAATACTAATGAATCATGGCCCACTGCAGCCAGATTTTTATTATAAATTTTAATTCATAGGGATCAAACTAAGGATTCTTCACATAACTTATTATTACAGCTTTAACCCAAGGCTTTCTTTACAATATGTAACATCCACAATTTTTTAGCTTGGCCGATAGTTCTTCTGTATATACTTTTACCAACAAAAATGTGCGCCGAATGACTGAAGTAGCCTGCGCAAAATATGCTTGAATAAAATAATTTATTTCTTCATTCTCAATCGAGAAAGAAATGTTTTACAATAAGTATACAAAATTGAAAGTTCTACTCAGCAATAAACCAGAAAATGTTTAAGTTTGAAAAATAAGTTCTTAAAAAAATACTAACTAAACATTAACCACTGCAGTCAGATTTTTAATATAAATTTTAATTCATAGGGATCAAACTAAGGATTGTCCGAACATAACACATGATTCTAATGTTAGCTAAAGGTATCATTTACAATTTGTACCATCCACAATTTTAAGCTGGGCCGTGAGATCTTCTGTATATAATTTTACCAACAAAAAAGTGTGCCGAATAACTGAAGTAGCCTGCGCGAAATGGGCTTGAATAAAATAATTTATTTCTTTATTCTCAATCGAGAAAGAAATGTTTTACAATAAGTATACAAAATTGAAAGTTCTACTCAGCAATTAACCAGAAAATATTTAAGTTTGAAAAATAATGTCATCAAAAAACACTAGCTAAACATGGACAAATGCAATTCAAATTTTTATGATAAATTTAATTCATAGGGATCAAACTAAGGATTGTCCGAACATAACATATGATTCCAATGTTATACCAAGGCTTACTTTACAATTTGTACCATCCATAATTTTAAGCTGGGCCGTGAGATCTTCTGTATATACTTTTACCAACAAAAATGTGCGCCGAATGACTGAAGTAGCCTGCGCAAAATATACTTAAATTTAATATTTTTTTTCTTCATTGTCGGTCAAGAAAAAAATTTATTTACATTAAGCATACAAAATTGAAGGTTCTACTCAGCAATAAACAAGAAAATATTTAAGTTTGAAAAATAAGTACTTAAAAAGATAACTAACTAAACATTAACTACTGCAGTCAGATTTTTAGTATTAATTTTATTTCATAGGGATCAAACTAAGGATTGTCCACACATTACTTATTATTCCAGCGTTAGCGCAAGGCTTTCATTACCATATGTACCATCCACAATTTTAAGCTGGGCCGTGAGATCTTCTGTATATACTTTTACCAACAAAAATTTACGCCGAATGACTGAAGTAGCCTGTGCAAAATATGCTTGAATTTAATAATTTTTTTTCTTCATTGTCAGTCATGAATAAAATTTATTTACCTTAAGCATACAAAAGTGAAGGTTCTACTCAGCAATTAACCAGAAAATATTTAAGTTTGAAAA